>NC_052516.1:13384956-13449077 GCF_014356525.2 Nilaparvata lugens
TAGACAAAATATCTCATCTTAATCATTAAAATTCATTATGAAATTGAAAAATATAGCCTAATTTCTTGCTTAGTAAAAAAATTATTGATTATTTTAAACGAGAATGAATAGTTAATAATACATCGATAATATTCTCAATTTAACCCTTGTGAAGCACGGGTTATTTACTAGTCTCGAATATAGTAATTATTTCCTGTTCTATTCGAATAATTCCCACAACATACTACAACTTTATGCTTCATTGGTTTCTGATCTGCTAGTCAGAAATATGAGCAAGAATAAGATCTGAGAAAGATTGATTGATTGAGTACTTTATTTATGTAGATTACAATATATACTGGCTCATACACTTATATACAATAGCTACAATACAGCAAAATTATAGATGAATTTACATAATATAGACTAAGAAAATAATTATTGAACTGTATATGATATGAAAAAGTAATTTGTAATTAAAAGAGAGAGAGAGAGAGAGAGAGAGAGAGAGAGAGAGAGAGAGAGCAGAGAGAGCTGTTCTATTCGAATAATTCCCACAACATACTACAACAGCTTTATGCTGCATTGGTTTCTGATCAGCTAGTCAGAAATATAACCAAGAATAAGATCTGAGAAAGAGAGATTGATTGATTGATTGATTGATTGATTGATTGATTGATTGAGTACTTTATTTATGTAGATTACAATATATACTGGCTCATACCACTTATATACAATAGCTTACAATACAGCAAAATTATAGATGAATTTACATAATTAGACTAAGAAAATAATTATTGAACTGTATATGATATGAAAAAGTAATTTGTAATTAAAAAAGAGAGAGATATTTATTGATATTTGATATTTATTTGATATTTTATTTTACATCTTACGTTGAGAGAGAGAGAGAGCGAGATAGCTTACGTTTACGGAGAGAGAGAGAGAGAGAGAGAGGAGAGAGAGAGAGAGAGAGAGAGAGAGAGAGCACAGAGTGCTAAAGTGATAGACCACAGAGAATAGAAACAAAAGAGTGGGAGTGGAAGATGACGCAAATTAAGAGAGAGAGAAGGATGAGAAACAGCACTTCATGAACAGAAGTGATTCTGTACTCTGTGAATTGTGGGAGAATGTATTTTAATTATCGTCATGTTTTTCTGGTTTCGTAGGGGGGTTGGCGAGAATTTACCTCTCCATCGCCCCCTACAGTTATATTTCCACCTTCAAGGGGGAGAAGGGCCTTCAACCCCCCCCCACCCTCAACCAACATCCTTTTTTTCCCCCGTGATGGAAGCACATCAAATGAAACATAGCACAGTCAATGAAATGTAATGGTGGAGAGCCCTGTAATTTATTATTAATAGAGTGAGCCCTTATTCATGAAACGTTTCTTTTCTCTGATATTTCTTTTGTTTCATCCTTTTATCACCATTTTTTCTTCTTCTTTTTTTCATATTCATTTTCTTCTTCCCCACCTCCTCCTCATCCACCTCCTCCTCCTCCTACTCCTCCTCCTACTCCTACTCCTCCTCCTCCAACTTCTCCATCGCCACCACCACCTTCCTCTTCTTCTTCTTCTCCTTCCTCTTCTTCTTCTTCTCCTTCTTCTTCTTCGTGGTCCTGACCATAGGTAGCAAACAATTGAATCCTTCAATTAACATACAGGACCACCCCCCTCCCTTAATCACAGTGTAATCCTCACTACAATAATATTTTTAGGGGGGGGTAAAATAAACCCCCACCCTTATCTCCTATCAGTGAAGCCCCGATCATATAATTTATACCAAACCCTGATGATAATATACATAGCAACCCCTGATAAGATATATGTAGCGAACACTGACACTATATAGATATACAGTATATGGCAGCCCACGATCTAATATATTACAACCTCTGAAAAATATATTATTTGATGAACGATAAGGAATTTTGCAAATCGGATTCCAAATTCGTGTTTCTCGCATCAAAGTGCATAAGGTCACGAAGTTTGAGCGATTTTTACTTTCCTTGCCCTATTACCATAGGTAAGGAAAGTATTGCTTTCCGAAAAAAATTAAGGTACCCCAATTTCTAACTTTCTATACGTTTCAGGGTCCCTGAGTCCAAAAAGTAGTTTTGGGTATTGGTCTGTATGTGTATGTGTGTGTGTGTGTGTGTGTGGTGTGTGTGTGTGTGTGGTGTGTGTGGTGTGTGTGTGTGTGTGTGTGTGTGTGTGTTTCTGTGTGTGTGTGTGTGGTGTGTGTGTGTGTGTGTGTGTGTGTGTGTGTGTGTGTGTGTGGTGTGTGTGTGTGTGTGGTGTGTGTGGTGTGTGTGTTGTGTGTGTGTGTGTGTGTGTGTGTGTGTGTGTGTGTGTGTGGTGGTGTGTGTGTGTTGTGTGTGGTGTGTGTGGTGTGTGTGTGTGTTATGAGTGTATGTGCGTCTGTGTACACGATATCTCATCTCCCAATCAACAGAGTGACTTGAAATTGGAACTGAAGGTCCTTACACTATAAATCTGCGTACACATATTCGCGCTTCCAACCCGCACCGAGCACGCTATTCCCTCGTACCGCCCTCGTACCACCATCGAACCACAGTCGCTCCGCCCACGCTCCCATCATGAACGTTACGGAAGATGTTAGATCTTCTGGCGTTCCCCGGTCGAACCACTCTTGCTCCCCGTTCGGTCATCAATCGCTCTGCTGGAGTGACGTTCGGTTGCGGAGCAGAGCGAAAGTCTGTACGCACCTTAAGGATCCGACACGAACCATTTCGATAAAATGCGATTCAAGATGGCGGCTAAAATGGCGAAAATGTTGTCAAAAACAGGGTTTTTCACGATTTTCTCGAAAATGGCTCCAACGATTTTGATTAAATTCATACCTGAAATAGTCATTAATGAGCTCTATCAACTGCCACAAGTCCCATATCTGTAAAAATTACAGGAGCTCCGCCCCATCTATGCAAAGTTTAATTTTATATTCTCAATTATCAGGCTTCAGGCACAATTTAAACAAAAAAAAAATGAGTGTAAAAGATTGAGCATGAAAATCTCTACAATTAATGTTCAGTAACATTTTCACCTAAAATTGAAAATAAGCTCGAAATTCGAGAAAATGTGATTATCCAATTGCAAACTGTTGGCAACTGTTGATTCTATCAAATGATTCACTATGAAGAGATAGCAGACCTGATGTGTGTCTCCAGCGTTATTGCCCTGTCGCCAGCTGGCTCAAATCTTTGAATAGTAGACTTGAGATGCGCGGGAACACTAGCGTCAGGTGATCAATTTTCATAACGGCAAGGAAAGTTGTGTGAGTGCGCCACACCAGATTTTTATTTTTCACAATAAAATGAGAAAAACCTTGGACCATCGTGTGTTTTGTAACAGTAGAAGAAAGTATCTCAGATTTGGCTGAAATTTGCACCATAGATGATGAAGCTTTACCTGAGAAATGTCTGAGACAAATTTGGCACCCCCAGCTACTATACAGGGTGAGTTATGCAGCTTTAAACATGAAATCTGCATATTTTCAAACGGCCATATCTAATGAATAGTGAGGAATTTTGCAAATCCGATTCCAGATTCGTATTTCTCGCAGTGGAGAAAGATAGGAGGACAACGTTGCCAATCCAATTGTCTTGTGATATGAACTGTTCATTCTCTTTCAAACTATCAATTATATTCTATCAAACAAGAAATTATATTTTTCAATAATTTCATAATGAATTTTCATAAATAAGATGAAATATTTTGTCAGTTAATCATTAATTCTACATTGTTAAAAGAGGATCTGGCTACAGAGCAAAGCGAGAAAGAGATAGAGCTATCCACTTTGTAGAATAATAGACAAGGATAGCTACACCAATGTTGATCAATTACTGCCATTATAACGTGGAGCCTCTGATAGTATATATTGATACACCCAATCATATATATAGCAACCCCTATGATGATATACAGGGTGTGTTGGTGTGATTGCTTACAATCGATACTATCAATTCCTCCCACAAACAATCCCTCGTCAGCTGATCAACAATCAACTCCTGGATCCTTGATCCTTGATCAACGGCTTAATCCTTGATTAACTCAGACAACCCTTGATGTCCTGACGCCTTGTTTACGTATTTGTGGATTAACCGGTGAAATCTGTAGCAAGGAGCTGGGATTACATACTGGGGATTATATGTACCAGTGTCAGGTCCACGTTATAATGGCAGTGTTTGATTAACAATGGTGTTGCTATCCTTGTCTATTATTCTACAAAGCAAGTAGTTCTATACTCTACCACCTCCGTTTTTTAACAATGTAGAAATATAATAAATATTTACAAAATAATGAATCTCAATTATATAAGTTCATTATTTAATCTTTGAAATAGTTTATTTTTCAAAATTAAATGATATATTTGTTAATTCTACATTGTTAAAAGACGTTCTGGCAACAGAGCAAAGCGAGAAAGAGATAGCGCTATCCACTTTGTTGAGTGATAGACATGGATAGCAATACCATTGCTAATCAAACACTGCCATTATAACGTGGACATCACTATAGTAGGAAAGGCAAGCCCAAAACTGTTCCTTTCCAAAATTTGGATAGAAATAGTCCAAAATAGTATATTTCGCACCTAGAGCAGAAAATGAGATTTTTCCGGCTCGAAATCAGTTTTCAAGTCCGAAGCCGTAGGCCGAGGACTAGAAAAGATTGAAAGCCGAAAAAACATTTTTTCGCCCCACTTGGATGTAATGAGCTGGTTTACGTGCGTCATATGGAGGCGGAAAGTGATTGTTTTCTGACCAGGCCGGTAAAATTTTTACGGCCCTAGGGCTCTAAAATAACCTTGAAGTCAGCTGATTCTGATTTGATGTGAACGTGTTTACAAAATAGTTTATGAAACGGAATCAGTTTATGCTTCTAGAATTGAATGAAGTTTTTGCAATAAGATACTATAATTTTATTTGGATGAATGGAATACAAATGTGATATTATAAACTATTCAAATTCAATTTTCAGAGTATAATAGAATCTAACCTCAAACCTCCAAGTTACAGCGTTTATCACGGAACATGGTGGATAAACGGAATCATTTTATGCTTCTAGAATTAATAAAGTATTCTGCAATAATATACTATCATTTTATTTGGATGAATAAAATACAGATAAGATATAATTATATTATAAACTATTCAAATAATTCGATTTTCAGAGTAGGATAGAACTTCTAACCTAAATTCCGTTGACATTCAGATTGGCAAATTTCAAGTGTGCTAAAACACGCTGATCAAAAACTTTTCATTATTTGTGTTTATCATTCAATAATTAAAACATTTATAATAATATCATCTTATTGTCATTTGAAAGAATAAAAAGTATAAACTCAAATCTTACATAATCTTTTGGACAAATCATAATAAAAAATAAAAATACTTGGACAATTTCTTGATATTCAGATTACCTCAGATTTGCTAGAGCTATGACCTTCACTTTGCTTTCGGAAGTGCTTATAATAGACAATTATTCTCATATGTATATTGTTTATTTTTCTGTGTGGCGAAAAATAACGTTCTCACCATGGGCAAAATGTTTTTCCGGCTCTCAATCTTCTTAGTCTCGGCCTACGGCCTCGGACTTGAAAGCCGATTTCGAGCCAGAAAAGTCTCATTTTCGTCCCTAGGTGCGAAATATACTATTGCCCGAGGTGCGAACGCTATTTTTCGCCACACACAAAATAAACAATATATATATATATATATATATATATATATATATATATATATATGGGAATAATTGTTTACTAAGCACTTCCGAAAGCGGAAGTGGAAGGTGATAGCTCTAGCAAATCTGAGGTAATCTGAATATCAGGAAATTGTCCAAGTTTTTTTTTCATTCTGATTTGTCTAAATAACCTAAAAGATGATGTTCAATTATATGGGAGGTGAGTGTTATTTTTTATTCTTAATAAACAAAATATTAATGATTAAGATGAAATCTTAATCATTAAAATTCATTATGAAATTATTGAAAAATATAGCCTAATTTCTTGCTTGATGAAAAATTATTGATTATTTTAAATGAGAATGAACAGTTTATATTACATCAATAAACCTGTATGAGCTATCCTCTATAGAAGGCATTGACAAGACAGAGGATCGGCAACGTTGTTCTCCTATCATTTCTCCACTGCCATTTTAACGTGGACCTCAGTATATAATCCTTATAACTTATTGACCGAGCGAAGTGAGGTCTAAGATTCAAGTCGACGGTTTGGCATTTCTCTTAATGTTTATATGTTGCGCATTTACGGCGAAACGCGGTAATAGATTTCCATGAAATTTGACAGGTATGTTCCTTTTTATAATGCACGTCGACGTATATACAAGGTTTTTGAAAATTTAGCATTTCAAGGATAATATAAAAGGAAAAAGGAGCCTCCTTCATACGCCAATATTAGTGTAGAAATCAGACTATAGAATTATTCATCATAAATCAGCTGACAAGTGATTACACAGATGTGTGGAGAAGCCAGTCTATTGCTGTATTTCCATAGAGTCTATAGTTTCAATCAGGTACTTGTGGATGAGAATACTGTGTGAGGTCTACTGTTCACAGAACTACTAGTAGTAAAACCGGTCATGATCAGATATACCAGAAGATAATAATTATTAATTCGAAAATAACGAGCTACCAGAAATATAGATATAGACGTGCACGGCAACACATAGATTCAGATGTAGTTAACACATAGATATAGGTATATAAGGTAGTAGGTGAATGAAGGCACTGGGCCAATCTAAGTAGGTAGCATTATAACTTGTACAGTATATTATATGGTTTGTATTTACTATCACGCAACATTACATTACAGGCAACTGTATTTTTCGATTTGTCAAGGTCGTTTCTCTGACTTCTTCTTCTTTCTCTCCTTCTACTTCATCATCTTCATCATCATCATCATCATCTTCTTTTTTTCTTCTTCTTCTTCTTCTTCTTCTTCTTCTTCTTCTTCTTCTTCTTGTTCTTCTTCTTCTTCTTCTACATTTTCATTTTCGTGATCATTTCCTTTTCCTTTAGCATCTCTAGCAACTTCACTCCAATATTAACATCATTGCTTCAAAATTTCAAATCACTTATATTTATTCATTAAATCATTACGCTTCAGAAAATTCATCTATGACACTCGATCCTAGTTCCTGTAATCCACCTCATGCACTTCATCTATTTCTTCTTCTTTTACTCTACCTTCTTCTTATCATTTTATTTTTCTCCTCGTCCTCCTTCTCCATTATTCTCTTCTGAACCTTCTTTCGCATCATCTCCTTCTTCTCTTCTCTCTTATCTCCTAGTGGGTTAGTGGGGAGGATATTTTTAATATTCTTCCCGAAGAATGGACATTGATATGTCCAAAGCTCCGCCAATTTATGTAGATGCATAACAATATAATTTTCTATAGTTATTATATTACAAATTACTTTTTCATATCATATACAGTTCAATAATTATTTTCTTAGTCTATATTATGTAAATTCATCTATAATTTTGCTGTATTGTAAGCTATTGTATATAAGTGTATAAGCCAGTATATATTGTAATCTACATAAAGTACTCAATCAATCAATCAATCAATCTCCTATTCCAGTTCCTTTTTCTTATGTTCTCCTTCGACACTTCCTCCTTCTTCTACACTTGTTCATCATCATCTTCTTTTTTTACCTCCTTTCACATCATATTCTTCCTATTCTTTATCTTCTTCTTCTACTTCGTCACATCATTATCATCTTCTTCTTCTTCTTCTTCTTCTTCTTCTTCTTCTTCTTCTTCTTCTTCTTCTTCTTCATCTTCAATTCCTTTCTCTTCTTCTACTTCATCATCATCATCATCATCTTCTTCTTCTTCTTCTTCTTCTTCTTCTTCTTCTTCTTCTTCTTTTTTTCGTCTCTCTTCTATTCTTCTTCTTCTTCTTCTTCAATTCCTTCTTCATCTTCTTCTCCTCCATCTTCTTCTTCTTCTCTTATTTGGTCATGATTTTCATCATCACACCACTATTGCAGTATAATTATATTGAAATACCGAAAGAGATATTGTTAAAAGTGAAAGGCCAACCTTGAATGAAATACCACACACATTGTCTACCTACAACAGACTTACTGTCTCAAAATGATACTCTTGTAATATATAGGACTAAACAATATACTCTTTACAGTATCGAAAAATTTCAATCGATGATAACGTTTTGTACACGGAGTATAATACAGTTACATTGTGATAAAGTTATAGTATCCGAAATTATGTAGAAAAATGTAATAAATTTTATTGTTTCTGCTTCAATACTCATCTATCCATGATAATAGAGGTGTGTTATATAACTGTATGTCGGGTATTATACAGTATATATGGAGGTGTAGTAAATACAGAGTGATCCATAATTATGGTAAAATAATTCAATACGTGATAGTAGAGGTAAAAATGAGAAAAAAGTTCATATAAACATATATCCATAAACGCTTCATTAGTGAGCTATACAGGGTGGAAGATTTCGCCCTGAAATTTCGCTCTGGTGAAATACACCGATGCTGAATTGTTTGGGGACTAGTTTTTGATAAACTTATGCTGGATTCATATGGAAAAATATCTGAAAAATTGAATAAAAACTAGTCTGGAAGCTGTAAGTGTGGGTAGTTTTGAGAAAAAAGTTGAAATATGCAAGAAATTTAAGTAGAAAAACACAGACTTCTACGTTTGATGCCCCAATAACTTTCTTAATGACCAGTAAACAAATAATTTTTGCGCAATAAAAATTGTAGAGAATTTAATTCTGAAAAGAATATGTAAGCTGTGTAAACTAAATTCAAATAAAAGTTGATAAAATGTATTCTTATGTAGTACATTACACCATAAAAATTTGCTGTTTTATGAGGAGAGAACTAATAACTCATAGGTTGTAGCTATAGGTTGTACAAATTTCTATGGGAAACTACATCCTTAACAGATACAGATCTCGAAATTGATTCACTTTCTATGCTCCACAACCTTATCGCAGGATCAAAAGTCATTAACAGCACCCTAAATATTTCACAAGTCAACATTTCCTAATAGAAATCCGAGTTACTAGTCTCTATAATAACATTCTCTAGTCAAATCTATAATATTTATAATAAAGGAATAAAGTAGCTTATACACGTAGGGGATAGGAAATTCACGAATGACGCATCATCACGTCTCAACTACTCAACTGATTCACTTGAAATTTTGCATATACATTCTTAATTCACCGAGGATGGTTATAGGCATGTTTTCAACTCTTCAAGATATTTGTCAAGTTTCTCGTTGGACCCTTGCGGAGCACAGGTTACATGCTAGTCTTTAACTAGTAGTTCTGTGAACAATAGACCTCACGCAGTATTCTCATCCACAAGTACCTGATTGAAACTATAGACCTTATGGAAATATAGCAATAGACTGGCTTCTCCACACATCTGTGTAATCCACTTGTCAGCCGATTATGATGAATAATTCTATAGTCTGATTTTTACTCTAATATTGGGTATGAAGGAGGCTCCTTTTTCCTTTTCTATTATCCTTGAAATGCAAAATTTCCAAAAACCTTGTATATACGTCGACGCGCAATTAAAAAAGGAACATAACTGTCAAATTTCATGAAAATCTATTACTGCGTTTCGCTGTAAATGCGCAAACAATTAAACATTTAAACATTAAGAGAAATGCCAAACCGTCGACTTGAATCTTAGACCTCACTTCGCTCGGTCAATTATGGATTCTTAATTCACCGAGGATGGTTATAGGCCTGTTTTGAATTCTTCAAGATTCCCTAGTGTCAATTTTCCAGTTTGTCAAAGTTTCTTATTGGACCCTTGCGAAGCACGGTTACATGCTAGTCTCAATATATCTTCATATTTATATATGGGCCTAAATAATGTATATTGTATGTAAATATAACAAGAATGAACAGTTAATATCTCATCAGATATCCCTGTATCAGCTATTTTCTATAGTAGGCAGTGGCAAGACCTAGAATCGGCAACGCTGGTCTCTTATCTTTCTTTTTCAAATATAAGGCTACCACACACAGTCAACATTTATTTACCAAGTAAATTGGAAGTGCGTCGTACTATTCGAGTCTATAGTGAGGTCCACGTTATAATGGCTGTGGAGAAAGATAGGATAGCAACGTTGCCGATCCTCTGTCTTGTCAATGCCTTCTATGGACGGTAGCTGATACAGGTTTATTGATGTAATATTAACTGTTCATTCTAGTTGATTAATAATCAAATGATATTTTATTAAGCAAGAAATTATATGTTTCAATAATTTAGTGATACTGAAAAATTATGTGGATGAGATACAAAAAAATGAATAAATATACTCACAAATTTGCCAGTGAACTTATATAGAAGACAATTCTTCAAATCCTGAAGTGTAAATCTTGAAACACTTTACTTTATCTCACCAAGAATCTTCAAATATCTTGTTCTAATTCTGACACAACACTTTCAAAACTCCAATCTTCCCCACTTTCAATATCCACTCAAAATAATTCCAACACTGAGTCTGAATTAATTTTGATGTTTACAAGATAATCACAGATAATCAGAACACAACTCACCGACACAAAAATAGTTTCAGTATTAAGTTTCAATAGATTTTGATGTTTCCAAGACACTCACAACTCTACTAGACTTGACTAAGTTAGAAAAAAATTGAATCAGTGATAAAGACTTCAAAAAACAGGCAAAACTGATTTCACTCAAAGTATTTAACGTTGATAAATAAAACTACAAAAGACTGTAGAAACCACTGAATATGAAATTCATGAACTCCAAAAACTCCAAGTTATACGAACCAAAATAACAAAAAGGAACCACTGATAAAATCTGTCAAAAACACATGTTCTACGAACGAAATAATTAACAAAAAGAAACGCTGATAAGAAACCGGATAACAGCTAAGAATAGAAAACACAAAGAGAAACACTGATAAACCACCGGATAACACACAAAAGATAACAATAAACGAAAATAGCTACAGTGAGGTCCACGTTATAATGGCAGTGGAGAAAGATAGCAGAACAGCGTTGCCGATTCTGTGCTTCCGTAAAGGATAACTCTGATACCAGTATATCTGATGTGATATTAACTCAGTTCATTCTTGTTTAAAATATAAACAATTAAGGAAAAATATTTATCAATGATTGAATAATGATTTTTCATCATTTAGGCTCAATATTTTGTCAATCCTACATTGTCCAAACGATCTGGGGACAGTGCGGAGATAGAGGAGGATAGCACTATTTGCTTTTTGGAATGATAGACAAGGATAGCAAAACCAATGTCAATCAAATACTGCCATTATAACGTGGACCTCACTTCAACAAGACTGATAAAAAAGTGGATAACACACAACTGGTGATGTTAACACTGCACAAAGGAAACCGCAACTGAGAGATTGTATACTAACTACTCAAAGACTGACTGACAATCATCTCCCACTTCTTCTCCTACTTCTTCTTCTTCCTCCTCTTCCTCTTCTACGTCACATATGGCGGAAGACCGCGATGAAGAAGAGAAGGGGAGTGTGAAGAAGAAGAAGAACAGCAGCTTGAAATAAAAGGCGGGAAAGGGAAACATGTCTGCCAACTTTACAAAGCTAAAATATTTTCAATCTAAGATCTATTCCAAGAACGGATGTGTGTCTGTCACAGATTGGAAACTCCACAGGTGATACAAGCAACAGTTGCGTTGCAAACTGTTTGATACGAGCAACAGTTGCGTTGCAAAAATGTCGAAACAGCAACAGTTGCGTTGCAAGATTGTTGATACAAGCAACAGGTGTAGCATGCTACAAGTGGGGTGGGGTGTTACTGGGTGCAAGGGGGGGAAAAGTCGGGGTGATATATTATTATAGGGGAGGTTCAGAGAGCCCTTCAAATGCTATACTTATAGTCAGACCGTTACCCCTGTATTTAATTACATTGATAAATGCTTCCCATTTTAACCAGTTTTTTAACCAGATCACTCCCGTGTTATCGGATGGGCACGTTAAACTGTCGGTCCCGGCTGAAATATGACAGACGTAAGGCCCATTGACGGCTTGAATTATATATTCAGGCGGCGGGACCTTCCCGCAAGGGACTCCCCACCAACATAAGCCATATGAATTTACTTTTTTTTAATGCTTCCCATTTGAACAATAGTATAATGCAGATAGTCGAGAAGGATATTCGAAGATGCTGTCATTATAACCATAGAGAAAATATAGCATAAGAAGATATTCCATGGTATAGGGCGTCTATGTTGCAAATGTGCTTGTTAACTAAAGCTGATAGTCCTAGTAGTTGTTTTTGGTGAAGCTATGAGACGCTGGTAGTCTCCTCATACTGTGCCGTTCTTACACTCTTACACTCCCAACAAAACAGTCATAATAGACAGTAGTCGACAGTAATTGGCTTGAAATAACAAAATATCTGTTTGAAATTTGGAACATAAACGACTTATACCATGAGATACTTTCTTATGCTACCTTTTCTTCAACTGCTTGCTGCTATATCTTCAAGAAAATATTTTTTTTAATTGACGCATTCTTGTACATTTTTTATGCATATTTGAATAAAGATGATTGATTGATTGATTCATGATACTAGTAATTGGAGTTTCAATAGTAATATCGGGACACCGAGCTTCGCTCGTTATTTTTATTTATTGATAAACAGAACACAATTCTCTAAAATGATCGTGTTTATATTTCACAGCTGGCTATATGACATCTTATGAATTTCGGGGATGCGATATTTGGATTTTCCACAGAATCACTCGCTCACTTTTTACTATCCACAGACGACGAAAGTCTCAGCTGTTTCATCCAAGAATGAATTATCCTTTTAATGTCGTTCAGCGAGTTTTCCTAAGTATGAGACCTAGTGCAATCGAATTTTTATATGATAAACCTACTATGTTCCAAGTTTCGTGAAAATCGTTAGAGCCGTTTTCGAGATCCGTTGAACTGACCAGTTGAAATAACCAGATATAAATATAAATAATTAGATATAAAAATACAGAAATTGCTCGCTTAATATAATACGATTGGACTATTGATAGACTTTTCCTAATTATGAGCAGAATATTACATTTTTTCCAATGCTGTTTTTCAAACTTATAGACCGCTCCTTGCTTTGATCACCGAGGTAACACTCCTCTCTATTTCTATTGGTGGGTATAAACTGTTCTGACGACCAATGACGTTCGAGTACACTTCCCCTGCTTAGTACAAGGCCACGCCCACAACGAGCTCTCATTGGCTGATGCTATTACGTTCTACAGACTCAATTTTGTTGAACAATTCTTTTAGAAGGTATGTTTGTTGTTTCAAGAGATTGTCAAGTTATGAAGAGGTCGCATTATTATAGAAATATCAATTTCTTATTATTTTATCTGCTATTTTTTCTCTATCATAGTAATAATTAATTCTAGTGTATTAGTAGTAGCAAATCTTTCTCTATAAAACCAAATTCAGTTTTAAAAAATGTTTCCTTCTCAGATCTTTCCACTATTAATCTTACAAATATAGCCTGGCCTCTATTTTTCAATCTATAATAATACTAATAATAATAATAATAATAATAATAATAATAATAATAATAATATAATAATAATAATAATAATAATAATAATAATAATAATAATAATAATTTCTCTAGATGTTGGACGACACATCCAGAGGAGTTTATTCATAAATTCAGGAACATTACATATAATTTTTTCATACATTTTCAATAATTGAATGAAAAATACTAAGAAATTGTCAAAAAACCACTGATTTATTGATAATTAGAAAGACCGGTTTCGGTTATTACACCATTGTCAATCTCTGATAAACCTATTTTGACAATTTCTTAGTCTTTTTCATTCAATATGAATAATTACCATAATATCAACTTCTCAACTACACAAAAAGCATTTTCAATAATATAACAATATTCAAGGTTTAAAACCTGATACCTCACTATATAATATATGTGTCGAGGTTATCATCAAATTAATACTAATTTATGCTACAACAGATAATACAAAAATTTCAAAAAATCTAAAACTATATCTATTACCCTAAGCATCGCCTAATACAATGATACTAAACCGAGGTAAAAATTACTAATGATACTACATCGAAATAAATCAATGTAAATCTATTATCAATAATCATCTATTAACCTACTCTAGAACATGGTACGCCATAGTGGAATAGGTCAATTTCCACAGAAAACACTAAAGATGTGGAGGACACATTATAATAAATTTTTATTGTAACACAAACTATTGTATGTATTTGTAATTATCTAATATTTTCTGTAATTGATGTAGTAGTTTTAGTTTTTTTGGGAAATAAACATTTATTAATTTATTCTTCAATGTTGTTTTCCATCACGAACTGCTTATTATTAAATTACTTTTTGCTTTTAGAAAAAACGACAACAGTCAGATATTTTACAATAAATGAATTAATCACTCAAGATGGCGGAACTGCCGAAAGATCTCGTTGAAAATGTTTAAGTTTACAATAAATTAATACCTTTTTTGCTTTTAGAAAAAACGACTAGCAGTCAGATATTTTACAATAAATGAATTAATCACTCACTGTGACAACGAAATCTTTCGGCAGTTCCGCCATCTTGAGTGATTAATTCATTTATTGTAAAATATCTGACTGTTAGTCGTTTCTTCTACAAGCAAAAAAGGTATTAATTTATTGTAAACTTAAACATTTTTATCACAAATTTTTAACCATTTTCACACATCTTCAATCCCAGTTCTTCAGCAATTTCCTTCTAAGATCTTCCCACTGTTGATCTCACCAATATTGCCTCTATTTTTCAAACTATATCAATAATACATCTTCCATTGTAAACATCAAACATTTCTATCACAAATAACCATTTTCACACATTTTCAACCAAATTTCTTCAACAAACCCTTGAAATTTTTTACTGTCGTTTCTAAAAATAATGGTGTGAAACTAATCAAAACGTTTGCTGTGTTGAGAATGGCGCGAGGAAGCCATTAAAAAATTCTGCTGTTGATTTTAGATTCTATTCTTGGGGATGGCGTAAGTTATACACGCACTGTATATCTATATACTTACAAAATATAGTTACTTCCAATACATACAGTATATCTATATCCTAGCACAATATAGATATAGAATCCCATTAGAAATTCCATTCATCCGAACAGTTTACTTCCAATACGTAAAGTATATCTATGTATCACACCATATAGTTACATGAAATACGGTACAGCATTTCTATATTTCAAGCAATACAGTTACTTCCAATACATACAGTATATCTACATCCTAACACGATATAGATATAGAGTTCTATCAGAAATTCCATTCATCCGAGCAGTTTATTAGCTCTAGCTGTTTGATTTATTCAGAAATTATTCTTTATTTAGCGGAGGAACGCGAGGAAATAGCTGCGGGCTCTCTGCTTTCATGTAATGTACACGTGGAGTGTTTTTGAAAATCTTGAAATTTTCATGGTCCATGTGAACTCAAATCTTGAAATATTGGAGGTTATGTGTGAAATATTGCTGGTCAAAGGAGATTTATTACTAATATGTAAGTGCTAACAATATAAATAGCAGCTACGACACCTATGTTAATCGAATAATGCCATTATAAAGTGAACCTCACTACAGTTTTAAAGGTCCGTTAGTTTAAGTGAACCTGAAATGATGAGTTTTTACTTTCCTTGCCCTATTACCATAGGTAAGGAAAGTATTGCTTTCCGAAAAAAATTAAGGTACCCCAATTTCTAAATTTCTATACGTTTCAAGGTCCCCTGAGTCCAAAAAAGTGGTTTTTGGGTATTGGTCTGTATATGTGTGTTATACAAGTTGGACGCGAACATTTTCGATCAAATGCAATTCAAGATGGCGGCTAAAATGGCAAAAATGTTGTCAAAAACAGGGTTTTTCGTGATTTTCTCGGAAACGGTTCCAACGATTATGATCAAAGTTATACCTAGCATAGTCATCGATAAGCTCTATCAACTGTCACAAGTCCCATATCTGTAAAAATTTCAGGAGCTCCGCCCCATCTATGCAAAGTTTGATTTTAGATTTTCAATTTATTATCAGGTCTCAGATATAATTTAAACGAAAAAAATTGAGTGGAAAAGATTGAGCATGGAAATCTCTTCAATTAATGTCCAGTAACATTTTCACCTAAAATTGAAAATAAGCTTGAAATTTGAGAAAATGTGATTATTCATTTGCAAACTGTTGGCAACTGTTGACTCTATTAAATCATTCACTATGAAGAGATAGCAGACCTCATGTGTGTCTCCAGCGTTATTGCCCTGTCACCAGCTGGCTCAAATCTTTGAATTGTAGACTTGAGATGCGCGTTCACACTAGCGTCAGGTGATCAATTTTCATAACGGCAAGGAAAGTTGTGTGAGTGCGCCACACCAGATTTTTCATTAAATCAACAGAATACAAACGGTAGATTTCACCCACACCGTTAATTTAATTTCAAGAAAAGAATCACAAGAAAGAACGGTAACCAAAAGAAGAGGAAGAAGAAGAAGAAGGAAAATGTGAAGATGAAGTTTTGACAAGAAATACAAGAAAAGCGTTAACCCAATTCACACACACCCACTACCAACCTTACAATATTAGAAAGATTGAATTTCAACCTCTGTTGGGGAAAAATTGTGCTGAATCAACACGTCATGATCGTGTGAACGGCTATGAAAATCTTGGAAACCAAAACAAAGGAATAATAGAGGAAGAGAATATGCAAATGAAGAGGAAGAAAGGAGAAGAATATGCAAATGAAAAAGGTTAAGAAGAGGAAGAAAAGAAGTAGAGAAAGAAGAAGAAGTAGAAGAAGAAGAAGAAGAAGAAGAAGAAGAAGAAGAAGAAGAAGAAGAAGAGGAAGTAGACAAAGAAACAGAAGAAGGAGAAGAAGAAGGAGAAGAAGAAGAAGAAGAAGAAGAAGAAGAAGAAGAAGAAGAAGAAGAAGAATGAAGTGACTGACGTACAAAACTGCTGTGATTTGAATACAGACGATTGCTGCTGCGAAAAAATAATACGTGAACAGTTTTATAGTGTATTTTTGAAATTACTTTACGTCGTCCGATGGGAAAACGGAAACGAGCTTCATTGTTCGCTAAATATGCCGAAATAAAACGACGGAAATGAGAATTAAGATACCCATCGGGGCCTGGGAGAGTTTTTCTTCAACAATCGTTGTTCTACTATACAAATACGTCTGGCTTTTTTGTAGCCTATTCTTGTGGTATATATTATGGGAAGTGGGAAAAACTGTGTGACTCGAGGTAAATTTTGAAAGGATAATTAAATTAGACCTATTTCACATAAGATGGAGGAGAAAGAATAATTTTGTTGAAGTTTTCCTGGTTGATGAAATCTGTTTTTTACTGATATAATATTTCAATCGACTCTCAGGAATTAAACGGGAATTTTGCCTGTTCAACAGTGAGGTCCACGTTATAATGGCAGTATTTGATTAACATTGGTGTTGCCATCCTTGTCTAGCATTCAACAAAACTGATAACGCTATCCTTTTCTAACTCTGGTCATTTGCCAGATCGTTTTAAAACAATGTAGGAATATAATTGATTAAGAAGATATTGAGCCTCATTCATGGAAAATCATTATTTAATCCTTCAATGTTGTTTTCCATCACGAGCTGCTTATTGTTAAATCACTTTTTGCTTTTGGAAAAAACGACTAGCAGTCAAATAATTTACAATAAATGAATAACTAACTCATCCATGAGTACAGAAGAAGATGGCGGAACTGCCGAAAGATCTCGTTGTCCAGTGAGTGATTTATTAATTTATTGTAAATTATTTGACTGCTAGTCGTTTTTTCCAAAAGCAAAAAATTATTTAATCATTGATAATTTTTTTTTCTTTCATCGTTTTGCTCTGTTCCCAGATCGTCTTTCAACAATGTAGAATTGATAATAATTAATTGACAAAATATTTCATCTTAGTCATTAAAATTATTGTAAAATATAATTTCTTGCTTAATAAAATATAAATGATTATTTTAAACGAGAATGAACAGTTAATATTACATCAATAAACCTGTATCAGCTACCGTCTATAGAAGGCAGTGGCAAGGCATAGAATCGGCCACGTTGTTCTCCAACCACTCTCCACTGCCATTATAACGTGGACCTCACTATATCCTTGTCTATCATTAGACAAAGCAGATAGCGCTATCCTATGGTTTTTATACGGTATTGAGATTTCCAGGTTGATAAAAATGTGTGTTTAACTGGTATATTCCATTCGTCAGAGTTCAGGATATATTTAAGAAATTCAATCAACTTTCAACCTGTTTATTTATCCAATCTGCATTCAGAAATCCAATCTGATTTCAACCTGTATTGAGTTGATTGAGACCAGGGAAATTTAAAATTCAATATTCTGCTTTTTCTGTATTAAATTTTGTGCTTGAGGGAAAATTTAAAATTTATAAGACGGCTTCTTGAAAATTGACAGAGACGAAAAAGCGGTCGTATTGTAACTTTGTTTGAATATATGGATTGATTTCTATTGTGAGGTCCACGTTATAATGGCAGTGGAGAATGGTTGGAGAACAACGTGGCCGATTCTATGCCTTGCCACTGCCTTCTATAGAGGATAGCTGAAACCAGTATGTCTGATGTAATATTAACTGTTCATTCTTGTTGAGAATTATTATCAATTATATTCCATCTGTCATGATAATATATTCTTCAATGATTAAATAATGAATTTTCATAATCATTGGGAGTTGATATTTTATTAATCAATATTATCTATATATATAAAAGCGAAATGGCACTCACTCACTGACTGACTCACTCATTCGCATAACTAAAAATCTACCTGACCAAAAACGTTCAAATTTGGTAGGTATGTTCAGTTGGCCCCTTTAGAGGCGCACTAAGAAGTCTTTTGCCAATATTTTAACACTAAGGGTGGTTTTTAAGGGTTTAAAGTTCGTCTTTTAGCATGTATATTCTTCTTATTCTCTTAATTATAAATGAAAAATGTCCATATAGAACTATAATCTAGAGAGAGTACCTCTTCGAAACAGTTGTTAACTGGTAACTGAATTAATGATTTTGTCAGGTTGGCTTTAAGTTGAGTTGCCTTTGTTAGGTTGGCACCAAGTTGAAGATTGAAATGCATTCATCGCGGAAAATTGATTGGGCACTGCTACTTCAATCAGAGCTATTCTTGGTAATATTATATTACTAGCCGCTATTACTAGCTCGCTTCGCTCGCCATATCCGTTTAGCCAGACGTTTAGTCTGGACCCCCGACTGGATCGTCCTAACATATGATCGTCCTACAAATAAAAAATGCAGGCGAGCGAAGCGAGCCTGCTGATCTCATTCTTGGACGATCCAGTCGGGGGTCCAGGGGGCGGAGCCCCCTG
Organism: Nilaparvata lugens; assembly: GCF_014356525.2. Taxonomy (NCBI): domain Eukaryota; kingdom Metazoa; phylum Arthropoda; class Insecta; order Hemiptera; family Delphacidae; genus Nilaparvata; species Nilaparvata lugens. Next base: position 13,404,394 of record NC_052516.1, read on the forward strand.
GATAGACGGATTTGGCGAGCGAAGCGAGCCTGACGGCTAGTTATATTATAAATCATTTTAAACAAAAATGAGCAGTTAATATTAAACCCCATATACGGGTATCAACTATCCCCTCCACAAGGCAGTGGCAAGGCAGTAAATCAGCGTTGCTGTTCTCCTATACATGTCTTTTATCACAGGCATTATAACGTGGACCTAACTGAATCTATTTCAGATACCCAATATTTCTCTCACTCTTTCTTCGTATCAAATCTACACTTACATAATAATCCCATCTACGTTTTAATCTCTCTCTTTATCTTCATGATATATTTTCCTTCTAACTTTACTTCTCCTTCTAGAATGCGGATGCAAAATATCTTCGTAAACTAATTGATTTCTCCATTGTTAGGCACTTGTTTCAATTCGTGGCTTGATCTTCCATGGAAAATAAAGCCTTAGATGGGTATAGAATGAATGCGTAATGAATTAAATGAATGGAATGAACAGGATAGCACTTGCTTTGTTTGTACTGAAGAAATCCCAGATTGCAGAATACGGGTGAAGGCCACACTGTATTATGTAATGCTAATAAATAAAGTTGATCATCATTATTTCTAGCGTCTTCTCTGCCACCCTCGATTCGTGTTCTCTGTACTTCTCTCTCATTCTTTCACTCTCTCAAACACTATCTCACTCACTCCCTTTGTCTCTTTCTCTTTCTTTCTCCCAGGATTTCTGTCTCTTCCTCTCACACCTTAGTTTTATCGAATATTCTTTCCGAAGAATGGACATTGATATGTCCAAAGCTCCGCCAATTTATGTAGATGCATAACAATATAATTATCTATAGTTATTATATTACAAATTGCTTTTCTTCATCTCACATACAGCTCAATAATTATTTTCTTAATTTATATTTTGTAAATTTATCTATAATTTTGCTGTATTTTAAGCTATTGTATATAAGTGTATAAGCCAGTATAATTATATTGTAATCTACATAAATAAAGTACTCAATCAATCAATCAACCTTCACTCTCTTTCTCATACACACACACACACACACACACACACACACACACACACACACACACACTCGCTATAAATCTCTCTCTCTCTCTTACACACACTCTCTCATTTACTCTTTCATTCTCTTTCTCTCTCTCTCCCTCCTCTCTCTATTTTTCTCTCACTTCAGCTCATCCGTGTTCAATATGCCATTGAATCAATGCAAGATGGTTCAGAAGTCAAGGACTACTTGTTTATATTACTTGCAGCTTACTTTAGCAGAAGTAGCAGAAGACTTTCATGTTGTTCATTAATTCTCCTCTTCTTCTTCTTCTTCTTCTTCTTCTTCTTCTTCTTCTTCTTCTTCTCCTTCTTCTCCTTCTTCTTCTCCTCCCTCTTCTCTTCTTCTTCTTATTCTTTTTCTTCTACTACTTCTTCACTGTCTTCTTTCATTTTTTCCTCTTTTCCCCACTTTTCCAAAATGGTTTTTATCAACTATTCCTCTCACTTTATATCCTTCTTAAATTTCTAAATCTCCTTGTCCTCTTCAATTTTTACTCTTCTCTTCTTTTTGATTCTCCTCTTTATCATCTCTTTTTCTTCTCACATCATCAATTATTTTTTCCTTCTAACTACTGCAATCACTTGTAATTTTTATTCTCTAATAGCTGCCTGCTTAAGCCTGAATGGTAGCTAACTTTCTATAAATTACACAATTTATTATTTGACTGTTTCTCCAATGGCACGATAATTGCTTCAATTTTCTCGGGATTAACCTTCACTTGGCATCTTATAAATGCATCTTAAGTAATAGCAAAGATAAAATAAGTAATAATTACTAAGTCCTCTCTGGTAATAGACACTGTTTTCCTGTAATTTCTCACCTGTTTTTAACTACAATATCTTGGCATTCTTCTTGAATAGGAATGCATATTACGATAGACTAATACCATAGAGAAATAATAGCGTAAGTAGATATCCCATGGTATAGTTCGTTTATGTCGCAACTTTTGCTGTTATCCAAGCCGATAGTTCACGTAGTTCTGTCCCGTGAAGCTGTGTGACGCTCGTAGTCTCTCATACTGTGCCGTTCATACACTCTCACCCCAACAAAACAGTAAAAATCGACAATAATCGACAGTAATCGGCTTGGGAGAAACAGTAAAAGTTGCGACATAAACGTCCTATACCATGGGCTATCTACTTACGCTATTGTTTCTCTATGCTACTACCATAGAATAATACTGTTTTTTGTTTTCTTAGCTACATCTTGAATATCATATTGAATTGAAATTGTTGAAAAAGTTGACTCCTATAGTGAGGTCCACGTTATAATGGCAGTATTTGATTAACATTGGTGTTGCTATCCTTGTCTATCATTCAAAAAAGCAGTTGGTGCTATCCTTTTCTATCTCTTTTTTTTGTAGTTGAGAAGTTGATATTGTGGTAATTATTCATATTAAATGAAAAAGACTAAGAAATTGCCAAAAAACCACAGATTTATTGATACTTAGAAAGACCGGTTTCGGTTATTACACCATTGTCAATCTCTGATAAACTTTTATCTTTGCTACGTTGCCAGATCGTCCTTTAACAAAGTAGAAATATAATTAATCAACAAAATATTCAATCTCAATTTTAAAAATTCATTATTCAATCATTAAAAAATATATTTATTAAGAAGAAGAAGGAGATAACTGTTTCTAATGGAAAGCAGGCGTATATCTATCTCTTTCTACACCATTTGAAGCTTAGATTGCGTCATTTGTCTTTGGCTGTTGTGGGTTGTTGATGCTAACCCTACGACCTCTCAAAAAGGGACCCTGGGGGAGGGTTCATAGACCCCCTGGAATGTCACCTCTGGAATAGAGGTACCCCCCTGCTAGGCTCCTAATGAAATACACACCTGCTGCTTTGAGAAAGGGTTAGGAGACACTTTCATTCCTCATTTAGGTTCAACTTGCCTCATTCTTGCTTTACCTTGAACCATTTAGATAGGATGATTTGTTTCATGCCTCATTCAGCTTCAACTTGCCTCATCCTTGCCTCATTCTTGCCCTACTTTCAACCGTTTAGATTGGAAGACTTGTTTCATGCCTCATTCAGCTTCAACTTGCCTCATTCTTGCCTCATTTTTGCCTCATCCTTGCCTCAATCTTGCTTTATCTTGATCCGTTCAGATTGGATGACTTTTTCCATGCCTCATTCAGCTTCAACTTGCCTCATTCTTGCGCTACTTGAAACTGTGTCGATTATATGACATTTTCATTCCTCATTCACCTTCAATTTGCCTCATACTTGCACTGTGTGGATTACCAACACTTTTCATACCTCATTCTTGGCTCATCCTTGTAGTAAATTAATGACGGTTAAAATTTAACAGGCTTTTGTGCAACCGGCACTGAGTTAAACCCTTTTTGTGTAGTAAAGAAGCTTATATTGTGGTAATTATTCATATTAAATGATAAAGACTAAGAAATTGTCAAAAAAACACAGATCAACTCTGTGGCTTTTCGCCAATTTCTTAGTCTTTTTCATTTAATGAGTTAAATCCCTCAATACTTATTATCCTTCAACCTCCATTTTTCTCTTTCTTCGTTTCTTACTGATATTCTTTCTGTCCTTCAATTATTCTTCTCATGCTTCTCCTCCTTCTTCAGCACCATCTTCTCCTTCTCATCCTTCTCCTGCTCATCCTCCTTCTCATACTCCACCTCTTCCTACTCCTTCTCCTTCTCATTCTCCTCCTCCTCAATCTCTTCCAGCTCAACCCCTCCACTCCACTCCTCCTCCTCCTCCTCTCACACCTCCTACTCCTCACCTTGTAACCTCTTGAACTGAAATCTCTGTCACCCGACATGAGGTATGTGCTGAAATTTATGTTGAAGTGTAGGCTATAATATCACTGCTATATCTCCAAAGGTGGTCTTCCAATATCTCCAGTACCCCGTTGTGTGCCTCTGTTTGGATTTGTAGCCATAGATTTATGGAACATTCCAGATATTTTCGTCTAATGACCGCCATAAATAAAAGTTGAAAAGAGAGGATTTTGAGAGAGATTGTCTTGCTCCTGAGATTGTAGGTCTCTCACAAATTTCAAATTGTTTGCTATAGAATAAGAACAAGAACAAAAAGAAGAGGTAGAAGAGGTAGGAGAAGAAGAAGAAGAAGAAGAAGAAGAAGAAGAAGAAGAAGAAGACAGAAAGAAGTCTGTCAGTATTTGATTAACATTAGTGTTGCTATCCTTGTCTATCATTTGACAAAGAAGATAGTGCTATCCTTTTGTAGGTCCACAACATTCCCATATCGGGTTCTTATTAATATAGAAATACTAGCCGTCGGGCTCGCTTCGCTCGCCATATCCGTGTAGCCAGGGGGCTCCGCCCCCTGGATCCCCGACTAGATCGTCCAAAAATGAGATCAGCAGCTGCATTTTTCATTTGAGCATTTTTATCATATGTTAGGACGATCCAGTCGGGGGTCCAGACTAAACGTCTGGCTAAACGGATATGGCGAGCGAAGCGAGCTAGTAATAGCGGCTAGTAATATAATATTACCAGGAATAGCTCTGATTGAATTAGCAGTGCCCAATCAATTTTTCCGCGATGAATGCATTTCAATCTTCAACTTGGTGCCAACCTAACAAAGTCAACTCAACTTGATGCCAACCTGACAAATTCATTTAGTTGCCAGTTAACAACAGAACTGTTTCAAAGAGGTACTCTCTCTAGATTATAGTTCTATTTTAACATATGGTATGGACATTTTTCAATTATAATTAAGAAATTAATAAGAATATACATGCTAGAAGACGAACCTTGAACCCCTAAAAACCACCCTTAGAGTTAAAATATTGCCAAAAGATTTCTTAGTGCGCCTCTAAAGGGCCAACTGAACACACCTACCAAATTTGAACACCCTAGCTGAGTTTCTGTACTAAATTTGAACATTTCCTGTTCATTTGTTCTCGATAAAGCTGAGAAAAAGCAAAAAAACCGTTGGAAAAACTCCAATTTTGAGCGTATCTTTGACGTTATTGAAAATTGCTTTCAACACAACATTATTACCCCCTAGCTGAGCTTCTGTACTAAATTTGAACATTTTCTGTTCATTTGTTCTCGATAAAGCTAAGAAAACGCTAAAAACGCTGGAAAAACGCAGATTTTGGGCGTATCTTTGGAAATTTTTCTCAATCCGTTCTTAGAGCGCCTCTAGAGGGCCAACTGAACATATCGACCAAATTTGAACGTTTTTGGTCCGGTAGATTTTTAGTTCTGCGAGTGAGTGAGTGAATCAGTCAGTCAGTCAGTCAGTGAGTGCCATTTCGCTTTTATCTATATTAATATAATATAATAAAGGGAAAAATATTCTCACACACGTACGGAATAGGAAATTCCCGATTGACGCGTCAATCATCACGTCTCAACTACTCAACTGATTAACTTGAAATTTTGCATATAGATTCTGAATTTACCGAGGATGGTTATAGATCTATTTTACATTCTTCAAGATTTTAGTAGGTCAAGTTTTCAGTTTGTCAAGTTTTCAATTAGACCCTAGGGGAGCCTGCTAGTACAATCTATACTCTATGATCTTTACCAATATGCTATATTCTGGTGGAGACTGAATTTTCCTTTTTTTTATAATCAGAAATATTGTCTGAATTTGTCACATCCGACTGATGATGCTACCTGCAAAATTGTCATCTAAAAATTGAGTCTGATGGAAAAAGATTTTATTCAAGAGATGAGAAATGACATCAAATAATTGCCGTCACTTCCACCTGCTAAATATTTTTCTTCTACTCGGAAAAATTGCACGATTTCTCTCTCTTCTCAACCTCTTTCATTCTCCGTCTCTCTCACTTACAATCACTCCCTCTCTATCCCCATATACACAACGATCACTTGATTATCACTCTTTATTCTCCCTTTCTCTCTCACTCACTCACTCTCTCTCTCTTTCTCTTATAGCCGGTCGTGTTTTAATGGGAAGGATATTTTATATACCTACTTCTTAGAGAATCAAAAATTATTTGTGATACACCGCCGATTTATGAAGTTACATCACATTATTATATTATCGTTATTCAAATTGCATTTCTGTATTTATTCTCATTGATTAATTATTTATACTTTGTGAAATTTGTTGAATAACTAGCATTATCGTCATTTAATGTAAATTAGTGTATAAGCCAGTAATTATTGTAACATACATAAATAAAGAAATCTAATCTAATCTATCTCCATATACACAACTATCACTTGATTCTCACTCTTTATTCTCCCTTTCACTCTCTCTCTTAAACCTCCACACAAACTCTCTTACACTCTCTCTCCCAATCCCTCACTCTATCTCTTAAACTATCTCACAGCAAATAGCCTTCTTTCATCTCTGTTCATCTACTAGTACTATACAAAGTTCGTAGTGTCACGCCATTCATAAATGTTTTCATCATGATCTTTCCAAAAAAATTGCAAGCAATAATGATAATGATAAAAGCCTGTCGTCACCTCATTAACCACTTAATGCTACAAAAACACAAAGTACAGGTGTCGGAAATAAAGTCTTGTAAACTCATGAAAAGTAATGTTTTTAAACATATTTTTTAAATTACTCAATAAATATAATGAGACGTTATGATGGCAGTATTTGATAAACGTTAGTGTTGCCATCCTTGTCTAGCACACTCTATAATTTGGGGTTAAAACCATCAATTCATTCTTGAGTTAGATAAGATAATTTGAATGAAAAAGACTAAGAAATTGTCAAAAAACCACAGATTTATTGATACTTAGAAAGACCGGTTTCGGTTATTACACCATTGTCAATCTCCAATAAATCAGTGGTTTTTTGACAATTTCTTAGTCTTTTTCATTCAATATGATTAATTATCATAGTATCAACTTCTCAACTACACAAAAAGTAAGATAATTTCTATTGAATAACCATATCAGAACATTAAACAAGAATATAAATTATTTTTCTTCCAACAACCATCATAATCAATTTAGATATTGAGGTCCTGTCTATTTCTTTGGCTAAAAATCCTTTGACAATTAGGCTCTCAGTGACTAGTTTTGTTTTATTGTTCTTTGTCTCTGTTCCTCTTATCGTGTTGTTTTCTAATCTGTTGCGTGACAAGGACATGCACTTCCTTCCAACTTCTCTCCTATTCTATCAATCAATCAATCTAAAATCAATCAATCAATCAATCAATCAATCAATCAATTCTAATCAAATTATCCTCCTCTGTCATTTGACTAAAGTGAGGCAGTCCACGTTATAATGGCAGTATTTGATTAACATTGGTGTTGCTATCCTTGTCTATCACTTGACAAAGCAGATAGCGCTATCCTTTTCTACCTTTGCAACGTTGTCAAATTGTCTTTTAACAATGTAGAGCTACAATCAATCAACAAAACTCAATTACGAAAACTCAGCAATTTATCGTTGGAGAGAATATTTTCGTGATGGTTAGAAAAGAAAATCATTTTCAAGAAGAATGAACAGTTTAAATTACATCCCATATACCGGTACCAGCTATCCTCTATGGAAGGCAATGTCAAGGCAGAGAATCGGCAACGCTGTTCTACCATCTTCCGCCACTGCCATTGTAACGTGAACCTCACTATAACGCACTTGTTAGCCTACTCTTCTTCTTCTTCCTTTTCTTCTCCTTCTTCTTCTTCTTCTCTTCCTCTTCTTCTTCTTCTTCTTCTTCTTCTTCTTTTTCTTCTTCTTCTTCTTCTTCTTCTTTTCTTCTTCTTCTTCTTCTTCTTCTCCCCTTCTTCATCATCTTCTTCTTCTCTCATTCAACAACGGTACTCCACCCTTGAAGCAATTTCTCAATTAATTTACTGTAAGCTTTGAGTAAGTGCTGCTTTTCTCAGCTATTGTTTGAAGTAAGTAATGCAAACACGAAGACCAACCGGCAAGTAAATATTAACAGTTAAGTTGGGGTCAATGAACGCTAATAATTGAACTCTTATTTTCTTAGTAAATCTGTGTTTAATTCACTGGATCCATCTCCAATTATTCATGAATTACAATTCATGACCCATACAATAAATGAATAGTCGACATAAACTTTATCATGGAGGAAACATAGCATAATTGATTTTATTTTATTGATTGTTACAATAAGTACATCAACAGAAATGATAGGGAGAGGAAAAATAAGGCAACCTTGTGCTATTCCTCTCCCAAATTCAGATAAGGTTACACATCGTCCGAAATTTGTTAATTTGGTGATTATATTATCATTCATAAATTACAGTGTATCTTCTTGAGCCATACTGTAAATAAATAGTTGACATAAATTTTATCATAGAGAGAATTTTGCATAATTTATCGATTATGTTATCATCATCATCATCTTCTTACAAGGACTAGGTTCTATTGGCCTATACCGGCATCCATTTCTTCCTTGGTCTTCCTATGCCACGCTCTCCTTCGGGTTTGTACTCCCATGCTAATATTATATTATGTTATGTCCCAAAATATGTATCATATCATATGTATTATATGTTATCATATCATATCATATCAGGGAAATACAATATAAGATGATATCCCAAGGTATAGAACGTTTATGCTTCAAATGTCACTGTTAACTGAAGCCGATAGTCCTAGTAGTTGTTTTTGGTGAAGCTATGTGACGCTGGTAGTCTCTCATACTGTGCCCTTATTACATTGTCACCCAAAAAAAAAAACAGTAATAGTAAACAGTTGTCGACAGTAATCGACTTGAGTTTAGAAATTGACTTGAAATTTGGTATAGAAACGAGGTATTCAATAGGATAATAGAATTGGTGAATAACACAATAAATTATGAATGATAGATAATTCATGATTGGTGAATAATAGAGTAAATAACACAATGAATGGTGGATTATAATCCATTATTGATGAATAATTATGTAGTGAATAACAAAATGAACAGATGAATTACCTGATTATCGTCCATTTCCATTTGCTGGACTAACGAGATGGCCGATTGGATGTTGGTGCCTAGAGGCCTCTTCATGCTGCTTTCTCTCTCTCTCACGTCTTCTCTCTTTCTTTCTCACCTCCTATCCTATTCCTTGTCCTTGTCGCACTCACACAAACCTCACCCTCTCAGTTCCACACTAAAACGACACGAAAACGCGACGAAGACGGGACGGAAACGTGACCGAGAAACGTACAACGAAATACGGGAATCGACAACGAGTGACGGGAAACGTACAACGAATGACTGAAAACTTTAAGAGGAAAGAGAATGAACCTTCAAATAAATTTGAGAAAACTTCAAATAAAGTTAGATTTGGAGAAAATAGGGAGGTGAAAGAGGGTGAATATTTTTGAGAAGAGAGATAAATGGTGAAAGAGAGAGGGAGTGAAGTTACAAGAAGAAGAAGGAGAGAGAAGATCCTTTCTTGACCTGAAACAGAAAGAGAAAAAAAGGAGATTTAGTGATTTTTCCAAGAGATATTTCTTTTATAATATTGTCTAATATAATACAGTCTTTTATAATACAGTCTAAATATATTTTAGAGCTGTGAATACAAATAGTGAGTAGGTTTTTGATTCTGAATTAAAATTTTTTAAATAAGTGCAATATTTCTAAAGTTATAATTTATTGTGATTATTTAGAGTATAAAATACCTTCAAAATTCAAAATTTTAAATCATCATTTCTGGACCGAAAATCAAGTGACGAAGCAGTTGTGTGACTATATAACCTTATCTTTTGGACAACATAACATTTTATCAAAATTTTTGGAGAGAAATAGTACAGGCTTAGCCTAGTTTTTCCTCCAATGTCATAATTGTATTATGATTATAGTATTTTATACAATAAATATATAATATAAAATAAATAATAATAGTTCCTCCTGACGGCACTTTGCCATGGAGATCTGCCGACAATTAAATATACAATAATATTATGTAATGATTTCTTTGAAATGTTCAATAAAGGCCTTTATTTATTTATTCTTTATTCATTTATTTATTTATTATTTTCTATTATTGTCCAATAGTTTTTTCCAGTTATTGTTACACATATTTCAATTTAAAAGGATATTTAAAGAATCCTACAATACTTGAACATGGAAGGGCAGGCTTTTCAAAATTTGAGAACAAATTTTCTATATAATACTACTTTATTCATAATAATTATAGTGAAATCCAAGGTTTTGTCTAAATATCTTCAATCCTATTGATGAATGGCGATTTGAACATCAACTGAGAGACGTACTCAGTCGACCAATCAGGTGCGAGTACACTTCCCCAGCTTAGTACGAGGCCACGCCCACAACAAACTCTCATTGGCTGATGCTTCTACGTCATTGTGTAGACCCCATTTTGTTGAACGAAAAATTGACAATGGAAATGAGTATAATATAGAAATTCTCAATATTTCTATGAAGCACGTCTCTATATTAAAATTACCCGTATCAAACTGTAAACAAACATTTTTACTTTCCTTGCTCTATCAACATAGGTAAGGAAAGTATTGCTTTCCGAAATAAATTAAGGTACCCCAATTTCTAAATTTCTATACGTTTCAAGGTCCCCTGAGTCCAAGAAAGTGGTTTTTGATACAATTTAAATAAAAAATCTCAAGTGGAAAAGATTGCGCATGAAAGTATCTACAATTAATGTTCAGTAACATTTTCTCCTAAAATTGAAAATAAGATCGAATTTCGAGAAAATGTGATTATTCAATTGCAAACTGTTGACAACTGTTGATTCTATTAAATCATTCACTATGAAGAGATAGCAGACCTCGTGTGTCTCCAGCGTTATTGTTCTGTCACCAGCTGGCTCAGATTTTTGAATAGTAGACTTGAGATGCGCGTGAACACTAGTGTTAGGTGAACAATTTTCATAACGGCAAGGAAAGTTGTGTGAGTGCGCCACAACAGATTTTTTCTCGTGGTTATTTTCCATTTATTTTCACTCAAAAATATAACATATCAGTTACATATGAAGCCACGTGGCGACAGATATAGAATATATAAAACAGCATCACAAATACAAAATATATACATAGATATAAAAAAGCATCAGAGATACAAAATACAGATATACATAGATATATAACAGCACCAGAGATACAAAATACAGGGATTAAATACGGATATACATAGATATAAAATGCGGGACTAGCCTGGGGCTATACGGCTAATGATGCCCGTGTTATCATATTGTGAAAGAAATACCGTCCAGCAATATTGCGGGAAAGTATATCTATAGATACCTAAAAATACATCGGCCATTAGCCAGTGTTGTTGGGAAGATATATCTATAGTTACGGAGTTTGTTGAGTTTTTCTGAGAGGAAGTATATTGTTGCAGAAAGATGATATAACTATATTTTTGGATAGGATGTGATGGAGTTTGACAAAAATGCCTCCCTATCATTCCCATTGTCTTTATAACGTACACCTCACTATAATGCCTGAGCACTACAATAAAAACCTGCAATATTAATTTTCTGCTCACCAAAACAATACTTTGAATCCACAAGAAAAATAAGATGAGATTTCAAGTCAACATGGTAGAAAAATATGTAGAAGTACAATTAAGCCTTGTTTTCATTAGTAGAGTTGGTGGTAGAGTTCCCTGGGCAAGTACTAACTAACTTGTGAACTCTCCCAATGGAAACGTTCATGGTAGAGTAATAGTTTTTAGTAGAGTAGAGTGGGATAGTACTCTATCACTTGCCATCCCCCACCACCGCTTCTCACTCTACTCTACCACTACTATGCTAATGGAAACAGTCTCGAGCTAGTAGAGTAGAGTCGTGCCGTAGGCTATCAAATTTAAGAAGTATTGGTATTTATTAAGACATATTAATAAGTGTTAATTAATTTATTTAATATCGGGGCACCGAGCTTTGCTCGTTATTTTTATTTATTGATAAACAGAACACAATCCTCTAAAATGATCGTGTTTATATTTTACAGCTGTCTATACGTCAGCTTATGAATTTCGGGGATGCAATTTTTTGATTTTCCACAGAATCACTCGTCACTTTTCACTATCCACAGACGACGAAAGTCTCAGCTGTTTCAGCCAAGGATGAATTATCCTTTTAATGTCGTTCAGCGAGTTTTCCCAAGGATGAGACCTAGTCCAATCGAATTTTTATATCATCAACCTACTAAGTTCCAAGTTTCGTGAAAATCGTTGGAGCCGTTTTCGAGATCCGTTGAACATGAGTAACCAGATATAAAACTCTATTATAATTATATAAAAGCGAAATGGCACTCACTCACTGACTGACTCACTCACTCGCAGAACTAAAAATCTACCGGACCAAATACGTTCAAATTTGGTAGATATGTTCAGTTGGCCCTTTAGAGGCGCACTAAGAAATCTTTTGGCAATATTTGAACTATAAGGGTGGTTTTTAAGGGTTTAGAGTTCTTTTAGCATGTTTAATATTATTCTTATTCCAATATCTTAAAATTATAATTGCAATGTCCATACCATATGTTAATATAAAATTATAATCTAGAGAGAGTACCTCTTCGAAACAGTTGTTCTGGTAACTAAATTAAAAATTTTGTCAGGTTGGCATTAAGTTTAGTTGACTTTGTTAGGTTGGCACCAAGTTGAAGATTGAAATGCATTTATCCAGGACCTCCTAAATACCAATTTATCCAGTTAGCCAAAATTAGCGTTTTCTCAGCTTTTCTGCGTTTCCTCACCTTTTTCAATAATTGATGGAAATAAATATAGCCTATTAAAAAAAATTCAGTACACAGGTTTATCTGAGGTGGAAGAATTTTGTTCGCCAAAGATACGCCGATATAGTAACAGGTGTTTTTCGAGATCAAATTGACATAATACGTTCAAATTCGGTACAGAGGTACCGCTGAGGTCTACATGCAGGCGAGCGAAGCGAGCCCGCTGATCTCATTTTTGGACAATCCAGTCGGGGGTCCAGAATTCGGTACAGAGGTTCTGCTGAGGTCTACATGCAGGCGAGCGAAGCGAGCCCGCTGATCTCATTTTTGGACGATCCAGTTGGGGGTCCAGGGAGCGGAGCCCCCTGGCTAGACGGATATGGCGAGCGAAGTGAGCTTGACGGCTAGTAACCAGATATAGATATACAGAAATTGCTTGCCTAATATAATAGGATTTATTGGATAAAGTAAACAAAAGTATTATTGAAAAGTATAGACATTTTAAGGTTAGTTCTGTTCACTAGACAACACACTTCACCTACTATTCTCAATTGTAGTGAGACCAGTTACTCGACCAAGTAAGTAGAGTAGAGTTAGCACGGTAGAGTTGGTATGCCAGTTACTCGACCACTAACTCTACTAGTGTAAACCAGGCTTATGGAAACTGAAGGACGAGATAATTTTTGACGTCATTTATTCATTTATTTATTTATTTATTCAATCATTCAGAATTATACAAGTTACAGAAAAGTACCACAGGCTATAACTTACGCCCAAAATTCCAATTCTAATTTATACAACATTCATTTCATTTATTTCATTGGCAATTACAGATCATAATTAAAATATGATTGGGAGAAGACAACAGGCATAGCCCAAAACTGTCTTCTCCCAATTTTTTACAAATAAATGTTTCAAAAAAGAATAAGGTTAAGATTTCACTTTCACTTCAAAAAGTCCAATTTCCACTTCAAAACTAATGACTAAACTAACAATTTTGATATTTGAAAACTGATTAAAAACAAAAATATTTCACTCGAATCTCTATAAATTGGAAATTTTTGAGTTATTTTGCAAAATAAGATGGAACACAATATAGAGTTAATGATTTTCATCCGTTTTTCACCGAGATATGTCCGTGAAAATTGAAAATGGAAGGAAGAACATTTGAAATTGAAAAAGCGAGCAACAGATGATATCAGTTGTCACAATCAGAATTCCAAAGTTGGTTGCTCTTTTGCAAAATTTCTGAATTTGCCCGCTTCAATTGAATTAGAAACAGTCGGAAACGATTGTGCTTTTTACTGGCTTGTCAAGAACATTCGAAATTTCATAACGGAACTCAGAGGAAAAACTCGGCGATTTTCGTCAAGTAGAAAGAGAGATATATGGAGGTTTCAATGTATGGGAGAGAGAGAGACTTAGTGGACCCAATGTGTGTGAGTGAGAAAGCAAAGGTTGAAGGTTAACGAGCTGTTTGATTTTTGGGAATTTTGGGATTCGGACGGTTTCAAGAGAATGGACATGCTGAGTCTGATGTATTAGAGAGGGAGAGAGAGAGTGATCGAGAGAGAGTCTTTGAGAGATAGAGAGAAAGAGAAGTTCTTTATTCATGTATATTATAATAATAATCAGCATGGTGTAAATGAAAAAAGAGATAGAGAGAGAGATTTGATTATATTATATGCCTTTATTTGTTAGGACTCCTGGTCCTCTCTGCCACACAACCCTAAAGAGAGAGAGAGAGAGTATTATATAGAGGGAGGGAGATTGATTGATTGATTGATTGATTGAGTACTTTATTTATGTAGATTACAATATATACTGGCTTATACACTTATATACAATAGCTTACAATACAGCAAAATTATAGATGAATTTACATAATATAGACTAAGAAAATAATTATTGAACTGTATAAATATGATATGAAAAAGTAATTTGTAATATAATAACTATAGATAATTATATGTTATGCATCTACATAAATTGGCGGAGCTTTAGACATATCAATGTCCATTCTTCGGAAAGAATATTAAAAATATCCTCCCCACTAACTCTCAAGAGAGAGAGAGAGTATGAGAGAGTGGGAGGGAGAGAGAGAAAGAGAAAGATATTAGATTACAGTTCTTTATTCATAAATGTTATAATAATAATCAGCATGGAGTAAATGAAAAATGCGAAAATTCCAATGTATTAAAAAAAGAAAGATATATGACGGTTCAGAGAGTATGAAGAGAAAGATATGGCGGTTCTCTATAGAGAGAGATAGAGAGAGACATAATGACATTGAAGTATTAATGTGGAAAAGATTCAGATATATTTTTGATACTTTTTTGTCAGGTTGAAATGAGAAGAATGAAATTAATTATTTTCGATGTATTTCAGAGAGAGATACTTTATAAAGTTGTATGAAAAGGAATTGTGAAAGAGAGAAGACTGCATTAAAGCTTGGTAATTTTACTGAACTAAAGCGAGATAGAAAATGATACAAAGGATTGATATGGATTTTGGGTATTAACGTTGCTGATTGAAGAAGTTGCCATAAATGTAACATTATTAAATCTGCACGTGGAACAGACCTGCTCTATATTACTCTACATTCTCAATTTTTACCCTTTTTTACAAAATTTAATATCTTTCTCCGTCAAGTACTAAAATAAGATTTCTTATATCAAACGATTATATTACTACAATGTTGAAAAACAATCTGGTAACGTAGCTTAGCTAGAAAAGGATAGCGCTATCTGCTTTGTGGAATGATAGACAAGGACAGCAACACCAATGTCAATCAGATACTGCCATTATAACGTGGACCTCAGGACTTCAGTCATAGCAGTCGACTCAAACGACCCTTAACTGCTGTCAACTTTAACTGCCGTCAACTCTAACAACAGTCATCAAGCAACCATAGATCATATTAGAAACTAGAAGTGACATTAACGGTCCAATTAAAACTAATAGACATTAAACTATCAATGTCCCATACCTCCCTCAAATGAAACACAACTTGGCCTATCATAATTTGGGGAGGATGGTTTCAAAAACATTTCCCATCCCTAGAGGCACCCCCAAAACGTACCCCAAAACTTACAGAAAATGGGTTCAGAAACATACCCCCAAAACTCACTTGAAGGGGGCTCGAAAACACCCCCAAACTCACAGACAGGGGGGTTCAAAAATATACCTCAATTTCCCCCCAAATTACCTCGTAGTACTATACGAAAGGGGGGCCGATACCCCTTCTATTCCCCCCAAAACTTGCAAGTTGTACCCTAACTTACTGCCTATAGCCCAAGGCCACATTAAGTTCACCCCTTCCTACCTTGCTAAGTTCAAAAAGGGACTTCACATGACTCTACGGCGTGCAAACTTTGCAAGTCCCAACTTAGAACCAACTTAAATATCTGTGTATCAGATGTAGGCTTAAATATGTATAATAATATGGTCTAGTATATGGATATACGGTAGCTGTTATAGGGAAGATTTTAGGTAGGACCTCCTTAGTTGAGGAAGACCCTTGATAAGTAATAATTTGGGGATCATTTACAAGTGATCTATCTTCATCATAATTATGTAATTATTCATTGACTCAACCTATCTCGGACAATGTGTAACCTTATCTGAATTTGGGAGAGGAATAGCACAAGGTTACCTCATTTTTTCTCTCCCTATCATTTTTGATTATTTACTTATTGTATTTATTTATTTTCATTTATTTATTTAACAATGACCAAACAACTTAATCATAAAATGATTGGGAACGAAAAAATAGGCTCAAAGCTCATCCATTGTATGAATCAATCAATGATAAAGAATCTATAAACTATTATTTATTTATCTATCATTTACAATCAACTTGAGGACAAAGAAACAGACTACAGTCAAAAACTTATTTTAATCCCAATTTCATGAAATATATTGTCCAATTAGAGGTTATGAGCTACTTTCCAATTCATCACTAAATTTCCACATTGAAACAAAACACAAACATTGAATGAAAAAGACTAAGAAATTGTCAAAAAACCACTGATTTATTGATAATTAGAAAGACCGGTTTCGGTTATTACACCATTGTCAATCTCTGATAAACTTATCAATTATATCAATAAATCAGTGGTTTTTTGACAATTTCTTAGTCTTTTTCATTCAATATGAATAATTACCACAATATCAACTTCTCAACTACACAAAAGGAAAACACAAACACTTGAAACAATTGATTTTGAATTTATAAAGATTGAGATCCGAATTGATACCAAAACTCCTTCTACTTAGTACATGATGGCAACGTCTTCATACTTGGGAAATTATTATAAATCACAATATAATACCATAGAGAGCATAAGATAGCTAATACCAAAGATAGCATAAGAAGATATTCCATGGCATAGGTCTTTTATGTTCCAAATTTGAAGCCGATTTTTTGTAACTTAAGTCGACTACTGTCTATTATTACTGTTTTGTTGGGAGTGTAAGAGTGTAAGAAGGGAGACTACCAGCGTCACATAGCTTCAACAAAAATCTGGTGTGGCGCACTCACACAACTTTCCTTGCCGTTATGAAAATTGATCACCTGACGCTAGTGTTCCCGCGCATCTCAAGTCTACTATTCAAAGATTTGAGCCAGCTGGTGACAGGGCAATAACGCTGGAGACACACATGGTCTGCTATCTCTTCATAGTGAATGATTTAATAGAATCAACAATAATTTGCAATTGAATAATCACATTTTCTCGAATTTAAAGCTTATTTTCAATTTTAGGTGAAAATGTTACTGAACATTAATTGTAGAGATTTTCATGCTCAATCTACTCCACTTGATTTTTTTTTTTTTTCAATTGTATCTGAAGCCTGATAATTGGGAATCTATCTGCATTGATGGGGCGGAGCTCCTGAAATTTTTACAGATATGGGACTTGTGGCAGTTGATAGAGCTTATCGATGACTGTTTAAGGTATGAATTTGATCAAAATCGTTGGAGCCGTTTCCGAGAAAATCACGAAAAACCCTGTTCTTGACAACATTTTCGCCATTTTAGCCGCCATCTTGAATTGCATTTGATCGAAATTGTTCGTGTCGGATCCTTATAGTGAAATGACCTTAAGTTCCAAATTTCAAAGTCATTCCATAATTGGGAGATGAGATATCGTGTACACAGACGCACATACAGTCATACATACACACACACACACACACACACACACACCACACACACACACACACACACACACACACACACCACACACACCACACACACACCACACACACACACACCAACACACACACACACACACACACACCCCCCACACACAACACACACACACCACACACACACACCAACACACAACACACACACACACACACACACACCACACACACACACACACACACACACACACACACACCACACACACACACACACACACAACACACACACACACACACACACACACACACCACACACACACACCACACACCACACACACACACACCCCACCACACACATACAGACCAATACCCAAAAACCAGTTTTTTGGACTCAGGGGACCTTGAAACGTATAGAATTTTAGAAATTGGGGTACCTTAATTTTTTTCGGAAAGTAATACTTTCCTTACCTATGGTAATAGGGCAAGGAAAGTAAAACAACTACTAGGACTATAAGCTTGAGTTAACAGTGGAATTTGCAACTTGAACGCCCTATACCTATAACAAATTATTTTGAATAGCTGGCAAAGTCATGCTCTACCGACTGCAGCAAAGCAGGGCAACACGGTACTGGAAAAATAACGTGACATATCATAGGATATCTTCTTATGCTATGTTTTCTCTATGCTAATAGTATTTGAACACTCTCTTTTGTGTATTAGGATTTGATAAACTTTACATTATTATTTCACCGATGTTACATCACATTTTCATCACAGAATATATCTGTCAGTAACTGTCAGCCAAGAATATATTATTGTTTTGAAATAATACATTTCATTCGACGAGGAAATATATTTATCAATAATTGAATAAAAACCTTTCATAATTAGGATTGAATATAATGTTAATCAATATATTCATTGTTAAAAACGACCCGGCAACATTGTGAAGCTAGAAAAGGATAGCGCTATCTGCTTTGTGGGTTGATAGACAAGGATAGCAATACCATTGCTAATAAAACACTGCCATTATAACGTGGACCTCACTATAGTAAGCTTAATACAAGTAAGTTGGTTTTTTAGAACAAAAAATGTCACCCTATTCTGAGTTGTCAGTCAAATTTGACAGAGTTTTGAGTCAAAGCATTTTTGACAGACAAGTTGTTGGACTCAAATGATCAAAGAGTGTCACCAACGTATCCCAGTTTGTAGCAAATTCTCAGAGAATTCATCAAAAATTTTTTATTTTACTCGGTTACTAAATTTTTTCATAGCCCTTGTCACTTGACAACTGCAGGGTTCCTTGGAAAATGCTTTACAATAATTAAAATGTGCTCTCTAGAAAAAAAATTGGATTTGACATTTTCAGAGCTTTTTGTGCAGGAGGGAACAACAAGCTATTATTCTCTTCAAATCCTACAAAGAGTTTGAAGTTTGTATTAATTTTAAACTTACTCTGTGAATATACCGTAATTTATAAACACTGAAAACTCTTTTATTCAGTATGGTTTTCGAGGAAATGGAATGTTGGAAGCTTGTAGAGAAAACAGTTTTGCACTGAAAATTATAACTTAGGTGAGGTCCTGATTAACATTGGTGTTGCTATCCTTGTCTATCATTCAACAAATCAGATAGCGCTATCCTTGTCTAACTCTGTAACGATGCACGATCGTGTTTTCATGGTGTGGAAATATAATTAATCAGCAAAATATCTTATCTCAATCATAAGAACTTATAGTCTTCAGAAATAGTATATTTCGCACCTAGAGCAGAAAATGAGATTTTTCCGGCTCGAAATCGGTTTCCAAGTCCGAGGCCGTAGGCCGAGGACTAGAAAAGATTGAGAGCCGAAAAAACATTTTTGCCCGTGGTGCGAACGCAATTTTTCGCCACACACAATAAACAATAATATATGATAATAGTTGTTTACTAAGCACTTCCGAAGCAGAAGTGGAGGTGATAGCTCTAGCAAATCTGAGATAATCTGAATATCAGGAAATTGTCCAAGTATTTTTATTTTTTATTCTGATTTGTCTAAATAACCTAAAAGATGATGTTCAATTATTGGGAGGTTAAGTTTATACTTTTTATTTTTCAAATGACAATAAGATGATATTATTATAATGTTCTAATTATTGAATAATTAACACAAATAATGGAAAGTTTTTTGATCAGCTGTTTTTTGATCACCTTTCTTTATTCCATGTTAGCGGCTGGAAAGGGTACTCTTTCCGGCCTAGGCCGGAAAGAAACCTGTTCTGACGTCAGACGAGAGTCGTCTGCAAACAATGTCTTTCAGATCTACATAGGGACTGGAAAACAGCTGCTTTCTGTGCAGTGTGGCGAAAATATGATCTTTTGCTCAATAAAAAAAATTGATTATTTAAACGAGAATGAACAGTTAATATTACATCAATAAACCTGCGAGAAATATCTTATCTCAATCATAAGATCTTATTATTGAATCTTTAGAAAACATGTTTTTTAAAAAATAGAATAGATTTGTATTGATTATTTGATCAATATAAATATTGATCATTCTCATATAAAATGAACAGTTGATATTTCATCAGATATATCAGTATCAACAAGGCAAAGAATCGGCAACGCTGTCTCCTATCTTTCTTCACTGACATTATAACGTACCGTATATCTCACTAGAACTACAAATAATAATAATTAAATTGAGAGAGAGAGAGATGATATAACTACTTTCTAGAATAGAAAAATGGGATAATGATATGAAGATGAGTTCAAACAAAAATAATTATTAAAAGTTCCATTTACAAAGATACACTTTGTTAAGTCTTTTATTAACAATTCCTAAGTTGTCTTCCTCCACCCCTTTCTATTTGAATCACTTCGCTCTTGCTACGCTTCTATTTCTTCTTCTTCTTCCTCTTCTTCTTTTTCTCCTTCTTCTTCTTCTCCTTCTGTTTTGAAATAGATCACACCAATTTTTCTCGTCTCTAATCAGACTGTGTTATCAATTGTTTAGCGTTAGTTAGCTTGTTTCAATTAATGCGGGGTTCTCTCTCTAACCATAGAGAAAAATATACTCTTACCAAAGAGTAATATCTGTAATCTCAGCTCTATAGAAAGAGACAACAGCAAATTTTAATTGGGAGAGGTCTTTTGACTAGGCTAGGCTAGGCTACGATGTTGAGACCACTATATCCTGTGAAACAAAACCAGAAATAGAAAAAAGACGGATGAGAAGACTAGAAAAAAGAAGAAGAAGAAGGAGGAGGTGTGAAGGATGAGAAGGAAAAAGAGGAGCTGGAGGAGTAGAAGGAGGATGAGTAGGAGGAGGAGGATGATGAAAAACGGAAGAAGTAATAGTGAAAGAAGAAGGAGGAGATGTGGGAGAAGAAGGTGAAGAAAAAAGAGAAAGACTAGGAAGAAAAAAGAGAAACACTAGGGAGAAGAAGGAGAAGAAAAAATGAGGGAGACTAAGAAGAAGAAGGAGATGTGGAAGAAGAATGAGGTGAAGAATAAAGAGAAGGACTGGGAAGAAAAAGAAGAAGAAGGATTTGTGGATGAAGAAGGATTTGTGGAAGAAGAAGGCGGCGAAGAAAAAAGAGAAAGGCTAGGAAGGAGAAGAAGAAGAGGAAGAAGGAGAAGAAGAAAGTGTCTGGCAGAGTGCGTGTGTGGTCAATTGGCCGTAACTTGAAATTGGCACCTAGTACCGTATAGAAAATAAGTAACAAAAAAGGAACGAAACACAATATGAAAAAGGAAAGAGAAAGACGTGAAAAAGTAACAAGAATACAGGAGTGAGAGCGAGAAAAATTGACAGAGAGTGAGGAAGAGGGAAGAGGAAGTAAAAGAAGGAGAAGTAGAGGGTGAAGCAGGGGAAAAAGAAGAGGAAGAGGAATAAGACGAGGTAGAAAAAGAGGAAGAAGAAGAGGAAGAAGAAGAGAAAGAAGGAGATGAAGAAGAGAGGTAGAAAAAGAGGAAGAAGAAGAGAATGGAGAAGAGGAAGAAGAAGAGGAAGAAGAAGAGGAAAAAGGAAAGAAAAAGACGTGAAAAAGACGTGAAAAAGTAACAAAAATACAGGAGTGAGAGCGAGAAAAATTGACAGAGAGTAAGGAAGAGGGAAGAGGAAGTAAAAGAAGGAGAGGAAGAAGAAGAGGAAGAAGAAGAGGAAGAAGATGGTTAAGAAGAGGAAGGAAGAAGTAACATGTTAGTAGATGTGAAACATAAGATAATAAATGTTAAATTCTTAATCAACCCATTTAATTTCTACCCAAGAAATTCTCCTCCCGAACTCGTAGGATATCTTGCAACCCATTGCTGATGCGGTGTACCACCAAATTGCACCATTCCCATCGTTGGCAACACTGAGTGTCTCGTGGTACACCGCCAAATTCAAACCGTACTACTCTCAAAGGTTGGCAACCTTGTTTGATGTGGTTTGGCGTTAAATTCAAAATAGTTACCACACATACACTTTGAGACGTTGGTAACCCTGTGTTTATTGCACTATAATAATTAAAGTTCTGGCTTTGAAACACCCCTCATTAAAATGTTCATAGTAGAACGATGGTATTACCAAAGTATGGTTCTAAAGTGAGGTCCACGTTATAATGGCAGTGGAGAAATATAGGAGAACAATGTTGCCGATCCTCTGTCTTTTCAATGCCTTATATAGACGGCAGCTGATACCAAGGTCTTTAAATAAAGGTCATGACACTCGTGTTCCTTCTGGAGCGGCCATTTTATGGGGTATTTATGGCGGTACATTTGAAAATCCAATTCAATTCAATTTGCTCGTAACAAAACTATGCATTTTAAAACAATATTCTGGTTCAGATAATATGTGAATTCAGTTTTTCAATTTTTTAATAACGAAATTCCAATGATAAATGCTTCAATTATCCATTTATTTATTATTATAAATTGTTCTTATTCTTGTAACTCATGGATTATGATTTATAAGGCATTGGGACAAGACAGAAATATGCGAGGCAAACTCCAAAAAGAGTTTTAAGTTCCAGATCAATTAGATCTAAAAATCAAGAATTCCTAGTTGGAATCTAAATAATGATTTTTATTCTGTCGGAACAATTTATTTTACAATTCAAAGCCAAGAAATATCCCTTGAACAATAATTATTATAACAAAATAACATATCATGTTGTTCAATCTATAATGATAGCAGCTGATGAATTTGAAAATATTGGTGAACTAGAACCCCATAAAATGGCGATTTTGCAATGCATCACGGGATTGTGTCATGACCTGTATTTATATACCTTGGCTCATACAGGTCTATTGATGTAATATTAACTGTTCAATCTCGTTTAAAAAAAATAATTCTATTTTATTAAGCAAGAAATTATATTACTCAATAATTTGATAATGAATTTCCGTAACTAAGATGAAATATTTAGTTTATTAATTATTGATTCTAAATTGTTAAAAGACAATCTGACAACAGAGCTATGTGAGAAAGAGATAGCGCTATCTGCTTTGTTGAATGATAGACAAGGATAGCAATACCATTGCTAATAAACACTGCCATTATAAAGTGAGCCTCACTATATAGTAGAAAGGCAAGAAAGGTAGAATTCAGAAAGGGGAAGTCTTACTATAGTTGAGGTCCACGTTATAATGGCAGTGTAGAAAGATAGGGGAACAGAGTTGCCGATTCATGCCTTGTAAAGAGGATAGCTGATAGCTGATTCCGGTATATCTAAGGTGATATTATCTTTGAGTAAAAAAAGTATTTCTACTTAATATGAATAATTACTACAATATCAACTTCTCAACTACAGAAAAAGTAATACTAACTGTTTCTACTAGTTTTAAATGTGAAATTTTTCTTCTATGTTTGGTTTTGAAGCATCTTAATTATTTGAAAATCTACTTTTTGCCACACTGCACAGAAAGCAGCTGTTTTCAAGTCCCTACGTAGATTTGAAAGACATTGTTTGCAGACGACTCTCGTCTGACGTCAGAACAGGTTTCTTTCCAGCCGCTAACATGGAACTAAGAAAGGTGATCATAAAACAGCAGATCAATAAACTTTTCATTATTTGTGTTCATTATTCAATAATAAAAACATTTATAATGATATCATCTTATTGTCATTTGAAAGAATAAAAAAGTATAAACTCAACCCCCCACATAATTGAACATCATCTGTTAGGTTATTTAGACGAATCAGAATAAAAAATAAAAATACTTGGACAATTTCCTGATATTCAGATTACCTCAGATTTGCTAGAGCTATCACCTTCCACTTCTGCTTTCGGAAGTGCTTAGTAAACAATTATTATTATTTTATAAAACACTTATTGAAATGTTTTATAAAAGGGTGCTACAAGTTTTATTTTGTTTTATTAATTTTTATTATTATTATTTTATATATATTGTTCATTTTTGTGTGTGGCGAAAAATAGCGTTCGCACCACAGGCAAAAATGTTTTTCCGGCTCTCAATCTTTTCTAGTCCTCGGCCTACAGCCTCGGACTTGAAAACCGATTTCGAGCCAGAAAAATATCATTTTCTGCTCTAGGTGCGAAATATACTATTGAGAAATAATTAAGGACTGACTGACTGACTGACTCACTCACTCACTCAGTCACTCGCAGAACTAAAAATCTACCGGATCAAAAACGTTCAAATTTGGTAGGTATGTTCGTTCAGTTGGTCCTTTAGAGTCGCACTAAGAAATCTTTTGGCAATATTTTAACTCTAAGGATGGTTTTTAAGGGTTTAAAGTTCGTCTTTTAGCATGTATATTCTTCTCATTCTCTTAATTATAATTGAAAAAAGGCCATACCATATGTTAATATAGAACTATAATCTAGAGAGAGTACCTCTTTGAAACAGTTGTTAACTGGTAACTAAATTAATAATTTTGTCAGGTTGGCATTAAGTTAAGTTGACTTTGTTAGGTTGGCACCAAGTTGGAGATTGAAATGCATTTATCGCGGAAAAATTGATTGGGCACTGCTACTTCAATCCTGGGAATATTATATTACTAGCCGTCAGGCTCGCTTCGCTCGCTATATCCGTTTAGCCAGACATTTAGTCTGGACCCCCGACTGCATCGTCCTAACATATGATAAAAATGCTCAAATGAAAAATGCAGGCGAGCGAAGCGAGCCTGCTGATCTCTTTCTTGGACGATCCAGTCGGGGGTCCAGGGGGCGGAGCCCCCTGGCTAGACGGATATGGCGAGCGAAGCGAGCCTGACGGCTGGTTAGTAAAATAATTTTCAAAAATGTTTGAATTCACGGCTACTCTCTTGTATTAATAAAATAGTACCCTTTAAAATTGATAAAATATTAAAATTACAATTTGTATTCTTGTTTTTTAATAGTTTATCAATTTTAGAGGGTACTATAATTCTATTTCATAAATAGTAAAATAATACCTCCATATATTATACCTCTATTTATAAGCACAGTCTATATTTGTTTCACCTGTGTAAAGTCAAGCTAGCATTACCTGTGTTGCTGTTTAAATATACATAGAATATCACAGATATAGCTATAGATGAACATGTTCTGGCATGGAGCATACATGTCATAGCATGTTCACATATTCACACAGGGAATATACATGCTAGCACATGTGAGGCACAGTCATGTCATAGGTGATCTCTACTAAGCATGCAGCAAATCTCTTTATGAATATACAAACAGTCCTACACACGCCTTGTATGGGGTGTTTCTAATCATCACACATACTCTCTCCGTCTCTTTAACTGTCTCTCTGTTACACCAGATATCTCTCTCTCTCTCTGACTGTCTCTCTTACACCAAGTCTCTCTCACAATGTTCCTCTCTCTTACATGCTCGCTCTTCCTCATGCGCTCTGTATCTCTCTCTCTCTGACTGTCTCTCTCTCTCTCTCTCTCTCTCTTTGGTAGAGGGTTAGTGGGGAGGATATTTTTAATATTCTTTCCGAAGAATGGACATTGATATGTCCAAAGCTCCGCCAATTTATGTAGATGCATAACAATATAATTATCTATAGTTTTTATATTACAAATTATTTTTTCATATCACATACAGTTCAATAATTATTTTCTTAGTCTATATTATGTAAATTCATCTATAATTTTGCTGTATTGTATCCTATTGTATATAAGTGTATAAGCCAGTATATATTGTAATATACATAAATGAAGTACTCAATCAATCAGTCTCTTACAGCAAGTCTCTCTCTCTTACATGCTCACTCTCTCTCTCGCTCTAACTCCCTCTCTTCATTTCTCTCTCTGGCAGAGAGGACCTGGAACTGGAGTCCTAACTTCGCCCTGATAAAGACTTATAATCAATCACCCTTTCACTATCTCACTTTCTCTCTCTCAATCTCTCTCCCTTACACAAAGTCACTCTCTCTCTCCTCTGCTATCTTTCATTATTCGATTCTTTGCTCGAAAACTTGAGTCAATCCTCAAAAAAATACAGATTTCTTTCCTCACAAACTTCTTCTTTCTCCCTCTCAAATACACTTTATCTATCTTGTGCTCTTGTGCTCTCTCTCTTTTCCCTTTTCCCCATTGCTATCCTTCTCTCTCTCTCTCACACACAACACGTCTTACTCTCTTCTTTGTTATCTTTCAAGCTCTCTTACAGTCATTCCTCAAAAATACATCTTACTTTTATCACAAGCCTTTTTTTTGCTCCTTTCAAATACACTTTGTCTATCATTGTGCTCTCTTTCTCTCTCTCTCTTTCTCTTCCCCTATCTCTATCCAGCACAAAAATCAATCGATCATCTCTCTTGTAGTAGAGGTTCACTCTTGTACCGCATATTTTTCATTTTTCAAAATGTTCATTCATCTATAGATGTGTTATTCATATGAGAACATTAACAATCATATACAATTATGATTGCAAGCGTTGAATTATGATTATGAATAATGAACACTAACAATCATGACTGCAAGAAACCAACAGGAGTGTAGTCCAAAATCTTCTCTCAAACTTTGACTGAGTTTTATCTAAATCAAGTTTTATTCTAATAAAAATCTTAATCTAAATTTAGTTTAATTATCACAATTCACTCCACACAATGAATTCAATGAATCATTTGAACGTTTTAAAATAAAGAACTAACGTTGGTACAATACATAGGGTTGGTTTCCGAGCTCGGGATTTAGCTAAGTTCTAGACTTTAAACAGCTGGAGTCAGAAAATTGGCTTTCCGAAACGGGGCGTAGTCGCAGTCATTGTCATAGTCAGGTTCGAATTAAATTTCAAAAAACTAGAAAATTAAACACAAAATGAAATAAAGAGAAAATGGTGTAAAGTTTTGGCTATTTTGAATTATTTAGAAATGTTCGTCAAGGAAAAATGTTTCCAGTTATAGAAATGAGAAAATAAAAACTGCGACTACTGTTATAAAAAATGCGACTACACCCCGTTTTGGAAAGCTAATTTTCTGACTCCAGCCCTCAATCTTATAATACGGTCCAAATTGCGTATCATCAATCATCAATAGCCAATAATCAATAATCATCAATAATTTATTTTCTCCCTCTCCCTCTCTCCGTCTCTTTCTCACTCTCTCTCTACAACTATTTCATCCACCCTCTCTCTCACTACCACACTCACAGGATGTAGCGGTTAAAGTCCTAGCTTTAGCCAGGGTTTAACGGCGTGTTGTCCCTACAAAGGCAGGGTTTGCACCCCTTAAGCCCTTTGGACAGGGTGGTAGCCTGTACCTTTGTGACTAGCCAATCGAGGAAACCCTTTGTGGGGGTTCTAGGGGGGGATTTGAAGGTGGGGGGAAGGGACTCACGGCAACAATTGTTGGAGATCAACTAGTCAACATCTAAGACCTCCTCTCTCTCTCTAACTCTGTCTCTCTCTCTCCAAGGTAACCATAGTTTGCTTGCTACAAATTCTGTGTGATGTCATTGTTGCTATCATTATCATATCATAATCATCATGCATTATTATTATTTCATAATGATCATCCAAACATAATACCATAGAGAACAATAGCGAGTAGATATCCCATGGTATAGGGTGTTTATGTCGCAACGTTTAGTCTACTGTTATCTCAAGTCGATTTTTACTGTTTGTTGCGGTAAGAGTGTATGAACGGCACAATTTGAGAGACTACCAGCGTCATAAAGCTTCACAGGAAAGAACTACGTGGACTATCAGCTTGAGATAACAGTAAAAGTTGCGACATAAACGCCTTATACCATGGGATATCTACTTATGCTATTGTTTCTCTATGATAATACGTAGCACATCGTATCATAGAGATGAGCAACATCTTCATTAATTCATGATTACTATTCTCAAATATTAAAATATTTCAACACCAATCTACACAATAATAAAGGAAAGATTGGCTTATACTGTAGGGGATAGGAAACTCACGAGTGACCCATCATCACGTCTCAACTACTCAATTGATTAACTTGAAATTTCGCGTATAGATGCTCAATTTACCGAGGATGGTTATAGGCCTATTTTTAATCCTTCAAGATTTCAGAAGATCAAGTATTCAGTTGGTCAAGTTATCAATCAGACCCTTGCAGAGCCGGGTTACCTGCTAGTGTGAAATAAGTTTAACGGCCAGTTATCAAGGAACAAATCAAATTTGACCGCTGTAAAGTGAGATCATCTATAGATGTCGCATTTCATAGCTGATGGTATGATTATTATATATGTATCTTACTGTTTCTGTACAAAAATAATACAGATATAACAAGCATGGTATCTCAGCTTAATAAAAGTAAAGTAAGGCTCGGTTGCACAAGTGCCGGTTAAATTTTAACCGTGATTCATTTCATGAGAACCAATCAGAGAAGGTTTTTTTTTGAAAAGACGAACGGCTTCTCTGATTGGTTCTCGTGGAATTAATCTCGGTTGAAATAAAACCGACACTAAAATTATTTATTCATATATGTTGCAATATATTAGAGTATATTACAATATACTCTTTTAACAATATGTGAGAGAGTAGAGAGAAGAGATTGATTGATTGAGGTACTCAAGCAATCAATCTTCTCTCTATCTCTCTAACATATTGTTAAAAGAGTATATTGTAATATACTCTAATATTGCAACATATATGAATAAATAATTTTAGTGTCGGTTTTATTTCAACCGAGATTAATTCACGAGAACCAATCAGAGAAGCCGTTCGTCTTTTCAAAAAAAAAACCTTCTCTGATTGGTTCTCATGAAATGAATCACGGTTAAAATTTAACCGGCACTGTGCAACCGAGCCTTACTTTAATTTATTAAGCTGAGATACCATGCTTTATATCTGTATTATTTTTGTACAGAAACAGTAAGATACATATATAATAATCATACCATCAGCTATGAAATGCGACATCTATAGATGATCTCACTTTACAGCGGTCAAATTTGATTTGTTCCTTGATAACTGGCCGTTAAACTTATTTCACACTAGCAGGTAACCCGTGCTCTGCAAGGGTCTGATTGATAACTTGACCAACTGAATACTTGATCTTCTGAAATCTTGAAGGATTAAAAATAGGCCTATAACCATCCTCGGTAAATTGAGCATCTATACGCGAAATTTCAAGTTAATCAATTGAGTAGTTGAGACGTGATGATGGGTCACTCGTGAGTTTCCTATCCCCTACATGTATAGCAGATCTTTCCTTTATTATGTGTAGATTGGTGTTGAAATATTTTAATATTGAGAATAGTAATCATGAATAATGAAGATGTTGCTCATCTCTATGATACGATGTGCTAGTATATCATAGAGAAACAATAGCATAAGTAGATATCCCATGGTAAGGCGTTTATGTCGCAACTTTTACTGTTATTCAAGCTGATAGTCCACGTATCTTTCCTGTGAAGCTTTATGACGATGGTAGTCTCTCAAATTGTGCCGTTCATACACTCTTACCGCAACAAAACAGTTAAAAATCGACTGAGATAACAGTAGACTAACAGTTGCGACATAAACACCCTATACCATGGGATATCTACTTACGCTATTGTTTCTCTATGGTATTATGTTGATGATAATCATTATGATAATAATAATAATGCATGATGATTATGATAATGATAATGATAGCA
The DNA here is from genome assembly GCF_014356525.2 of Nilaparvata lugens. NCBI lineage: Eukaryota > Metazoa > Arthropoda > Insecta > Hemiptera > Delphacidae > Nilaparvata > Nilaparvata lugens. The sequence continues at coordinate 13,434,264 of NC_052516.1, forward strand.
ACAATGACATCAACACAGAATTTGTAGCAGCAACTATGGTTACCTTGGAGAGAGAGAGACAGATCTAGAGAGAGAGAGAGAGAGGAGGTCTTAGATGTTGACTAGTTGATCTCCAACAATTGTTGCCGTGAGTCCCTTCCCCCCACCTTCAAATCCCCCCCTAGAACCCCCACAAAGGGTTTCCTCGATTGGCTAGTCACAAAGGTACAGGCTACCACCCTGTCCAAAGGGCTTAAGGGGTGCAAACCCTGCCTTTGTAGGACAACACGCCGTTTAAACCCTGGCTGAAGCTAAGCTTTAACCGCTACCATCCTGTGAGTGGGTAGTGAGAGAGAGGGGGATGAAATAGTTGTAGAGAGAGAGTGAGAAGAGACGGAGAGAGGGAGAGGGAGAAAATAAATTATTGATGATTATTGATTGGCTATTGATGATTGATGATACGCATTTGGACCGTATTATAAGATTGAGGGCTGGAGTCAGAAATTAGCTTTCCAAAACGGGGTGTAGTCGCATTTTTTATAACAGTAGTCGCAGTTTTTTTTTCTCATTTCTATAACTGGAAACATTTTCCTTGACGAACTTTCTAAATAATTCAAAATAGCCAAAACTTTACACCATTTCTCTTTATTTCATTTGTGTTTAATTTTCTAGTTTTTTGAAATTTAATTCGAACCTGACTATGACAATGACTGCGACTACGCCCGTTTCGGAAAGCCAATTTCTGACTCAGCTGTTTAAAGTCTAGAAAGTTGTAGTATGGGAGAGAGAACAAAAAATAGAATAAGTCTTTTGTAAGAAAGAACAGAGGTGTGATAGAGAAGTGGTAGAGAAGGTGGAGGTGAAGAAAAAGACGAAAAAGAAGAAGGAGAGGAAGAAGAAGGAGAGGGTGAAGAAGAAGAAGATGAAGGTGAAGAAAAGAAGAAGAAGAAGAAGAAGAAGAAGAAGAAGGAGAAGGAGTGGTAGTTTCAAAGGGAGACCAAGAACTAGAATATTTGTAAGAGAGAAACAGAGGTGATAAAGAAAAGATTTGAGAAGGGAACAAAACAAAGAGGTGAAGAATAAGAAGATGATGATGAAGAAGAAGAAGAAGAGAAAGAAGAAGACGAGAAGAAGGAGAAGGAGGAGTAAAAGAAGAAGAAGAAGAAATGGTAGAATGAGAGGGAGAAGAACAACTAGAATATTTGGATGAAAGAAACAGAGGTATAGAGAAAAGAGTTAAGAAGGGGACATAACAAGGAGGTGGAGAATGAGAAGACGATGATGAAAAAGAAGAAGAGAAAGAATAAGACGAACAAGAAGAGGAAGAAGGAGAAGAAGTAGTAGTTTAAAGGGAGAAGAACAACTAGAATATTTGAATGAGAGAAACAGAGGTGATAAAGTAAAGAGTTGAGAAGGGAACATAACAAGGAGGAGGAGAATGAGAAGACGATGATGGAAAAGAAGAAGAGAAAGAATAAGACGAACAAGATAGGAAGAAGGAGAAGAAGTTGTAGTTTGAAAGGGAGAAGAACAACTGGAATATTTGAATGAGAGAAGCAGAGGTGATAAAGAAAAGAGTTAAGATGTAACATATCAAGGAGGTGGAGAATAAGAAGACGATGAGGAAAAAGAAGAAGAGGAAGAATAAGACGAACAAGAAGAGGAAGAAGAGAAGAAGTTGTAGTTTGAAAGGGAGAAGAACAACTGGAATATTGAATGAGGAAGCAGAGGTGATAAAGAAAAGAGTTAAGATGTAACATATCAAGGAGGTGGAGAATAAGAAGACGATGAGGAAAAAGAAGAAGAGGAAGAATAAGACGAACAAGAAGAGGAAGAAGGAGAAGAAGTTGTAGTTTGAAAGGGAGAAGAACAACTGGAATATTTGAATGAGAGAAGCAGAGGTGATAAAGAAAAGAGTTAAGATGTAACATATCAAGGAGGTGGAGAATAAGAAGACGATGAGGAAAAAGAAGAAGAGGAAGAATAAGACGAACAAGAAGAGGAAGAAGTGGTAGTTTGAAAAGGAGAAGAACAGCTGGAATATTTGAATGAGAGAAACAGAGGTGATAAAGAAAAGAGTTGAGAAGGGAACATGACAAGGAGGTGGAGAATAAGAAGGCGATGAAAAAAAAAGAGAAGAAAGAATGAGACGAACAAGAAGAAGGAAAAGAAGGAGAAAAAGAATAAGAGGTGATAGTTTGAAAGGGAGAAGAACAATTGGAGTATTTGGATGAGAGAAACAGAGGTGATAAAGAAAAGAGTTTAGAAGGGAACATAACTATGAGGTGGACAATAAGAAGACGATGATGAAAAAGAAGAAGAGAAAGAGAAAGATAACAAGAAGGGGAAGAAGGAGAAAAAGAAGAAGAGGTGGTAGTTTGAAAGGGAGAACAGCAACTGGAATATTTGTAAGAGAGAAACAGAGGTGATAAGAAAAGAGTTAAGAAAGGAACAATGCGAAAAAAGTGGAGAAAAAGAGGACGATGATGAAGAAGAAGAAGAAGAAGAAGAAGAAGAAGAAGAAGAAGAAAGGTAGTAATGTAAGAACAGAGCGTACATGTTGTTGAATCCTCTGGGGAAGAAGAGCCACTCAAGTTTTTAGGGATGAGTGTTATAAGTTACTTACTCGCATAATATCAAAGTCCATCCGAAAGCATAACTTATCTAAGTTACGATGCACTTCCTGGATGCAACAGATGCACTCTATTAATAAATATGCATTCGTTGATGCAGTTGCACTATTAAAAGTGATCCACAGTACTTGATAATTGAGAATGGTTTATTTGTAAGGACAGATGACAACATGTCTTCGTTTTTACTCATCATAATAATTTTTGAATGAAGCAAAGACGTAGAATGAGGTAGGAGTGGAGGAGGAAGAAGAGGAAGAAGAAGATGAAGAAGAGGGGGAGGAAGATTGATTGATTGATTGATTGAGTACTTTATTTATGTAGATTACAATATATACTGGCTTATACACTTATATACAATAGCTTACAATACAGCAAAATTATAGATGAATTTACATATATAGACTAAGAAAATTATTATTGAACTGTATATGATAAAAAAGCAATTTGTAATATAATACAGCTATAGATATAATTATATTGTTTGCATCTACATAAATTGGCGGAGCTTTGGACTATCAATGCCATTCTTCGGAAAGAATATTAAAAAACATCCTCCCCACTAACTCTCTACCAAAATCTACCAAAATAGAATGAGGTAGGAGTGGAGGAGGAAGAAGAAGAGGGAGAAGAAGAAGAAGAAGATGAAGAAGAAGAGGAGAAGAGGAAGAAGAACGAAGATGAAGAAAAGGAGGAAGGAGAAAAAAGAAAAGAAGAAGATGAAGAAGAAGAGAAGAAGAGGAAGAAGAAGAAGATGAAGAAAAGGAGGAAGGAGAAAAAGAAGAAAGAAGAAGAGAAAGAAGAAGAAGAAGTGTAATATTAGGGGAAGAAATAAGTAATGAATGAGATAATACTCCTTGAATCATATCCTGGTTACATATTTTCCATCATCTAGGAAGGAAATAGAAAAATAAGTAAAATGGGAGATAGAATTGGTTAAAAAGAGACAGGGAGGAGTGATAATAGACAGAGAAGTAGTTGAAAGAGAAATAGGGGAGAAGCAAAAGGAAGAACAGAGAAAATATTATAATTCTTGGTCACAATTTTGCACGATATTTTAGTGAATTGGAACATCTGTCTGATCCTTGGAACAGGTCGATTAAGGATGAGAAAGAGAAGTAGAAGACGGAGGAAAAGAGAAACAGGAAAAAGAGGAGGAGAAGGAGAAGGAGGAGGAAGAGGAGGGGAAGGGGAAAGAGGAGAAGGAGTAGATGTGGGAGAAGGAAAAGAAGAAGAAGTACATGAGGGAAAAGGAGGAGAAAGTGGAGAAGGAGGAGAAGGAGGAGAAGGAGGAGAAGGAGGAGAAGGAGGAGAAGGAGGAGATTGATTGATTGATTAGCTGCCTTTATTAAAAACCTAGGAGGGCGAAGTTAGGGCGCAGCCGGCCCTCTCTTACACTTGACCCTCCAATACAATTCTAAGTAAAACTAAAACACAGAGATGGTAGGGACGGAAGAGAAAAAGATGAAGAAGATGAAGAAAAAGAAGAAGAAGAGAAGAAGAAGAAAAGAAGAAGAAGAAGACGAAGAGAAGAAGAGGAAGAAGAGGAAGAAGAAGAAGAAGAAGAAGAAGAAGAAGAAGAAGAAGAAAGTAGAAGAAGTAGAATGGGAGAAGTGGTAAGGGATATCATTATCATTTGGGATTGGAAAGAAAATATTTTCGTATACCTTAGGCCTCATCTGAATCCCCCTAATAACATTAGGAGATCTTCAAAAGCCTCAAGCAGACTTTGAAAATTCGGCAAAACTCGATTAATAAAGAAATAACAACTTCAATCATTGAGTCAAGTTTTGATTGGCACGCCACAACTTTGCAATACAGGGTTGGTTGGCCAGTCTTATAATTTGCTAATTCCACTCCACCAGCAAGGAGATACAGAATTTAGGAGAGACAAAGGAGGAGAAGAAAAAAATAGTTGAGGAAGAAAAAAACAGAAGAAGAAGAAGTAAACAGGAGAAGGAGACAGAAGAAAAAGGTAGGAGAATGATGAATATAATATTCTTTAGAGTATGACAAAACCAACTGTTGATATCACAAATCATTGGATGTGAGTCTATTTTGGCAATAAAAAAGAATTATTGGTTGTCAAGCAGGAATGAGACAGAGAAAAATATTAAGAAAATGGGAGTTTAAAAAAGTATATAAATAAAATTTTTGACTTTTTGAGAAGTATGAAAAGAATAAGGACGAAGAGTAAACGATGGAGATGAACAAGAAGAGAGAATTGAAAAAATGGTGGGAGTACAATAGTTTAAGTTTGTCTAGAAAGGTTGAGATCAGCTCTAATACTATAGGAAGAACCTGAAATTAAAAATCTGGTGTGGCGCACTCACACAACTTTCCTTGCCATTATGAAAATTGATCACCTGACGCTAGCGTTCACGCGCATCTCAAGTCTACTATTCTAAGATCTGAGTCAGTTGGTGACAGGGCAATAAAGCTGGAGACACAAAATATCTGCTATCTTTTCACAGTGAATGATTTAATAGAATCAACAGTTGCCAACAGTTTGCAATTGAATAATCACATTTTCTCGAATTTCGAGCTTATTTTCAATATTAGGTGAAAATGTTACTGAACGTTAATTGAAGAGATTTTCATGCTCAATCTTTTCCACTGGAATTTTTTTGTTAAAACTGTGTCTGAAGCCTGATAATTGGAAATCAAAATGAACTTTGCATAGATGGGGCGAAGCTCCAGAAATTTTTACAGATATGGGACTTGTGACAGTTGATAGAGCTTATCAATGTCTATTTTAGGTATGAATTTGATCAAAATCGTTGGAGCTGTTTTCGAGAAGATCACAATACTTTCCTTACCTATGGTAATAGGGCAAGGAAAGTAAAAAGGAGAAGAGAATGAGAGAGAAAAGGGAGGAGAGGAAGAAAGAGGAAGACTGGAGGAAGGGAGAAGAGAAGAAAGAGAAACAAAATAAGAATGAGAATAGAAGAATATTCTAGATTGTAGAAAGGGATGAAATCAATATCAATTTGAAGGAAAAGAATGAAAAGGAGAAGAAAAAAGTGAGACTGAAGAGTTGGAGGATGAGAAAGGAAAGGAGAAGAAAAGAAATAGAAATAAATAGGTGAAGAAAAGAAATAGAAATAAAAGAAGGAAGGTGAAGAAGAATAAGAAGAGAAGAAGAAAAGAGAAGAAGAAGAAGAAAAAGAAGAGAAGAAGAAGAAGAAGAAGAAGAAGAAGAAGAAGAAGAGAAGAAGAAGAAGAAAAGAAGAGAAGATAAGAAGAAGAAGAAGAGAAGAAGAAGAAGAAGAAGAAGAAGAAGAAGAAGAAGAAGAAGAAGAAGAAGAAGAAGAAGAAGAAGAAGAAGAAGAAGAAGAAGAAGAAGAAGAAGAAGAAGAAGAAGAAGAAGAAGAAGAAGAAGAAGAAAAGAAGAAGAAGAAGAAGAGAAGAAGAAGAGAAGAAGAAGAAGAAGAGAAGAAGAAGAGAAAGAAGGAGAAGAGAAAGAAAAAGAAGCGGATGAAGACGGAGAGACAAAGAAGAGATGAGGAGAAGTATGTGAGATTGCCAAAGAGGGACGATACCACAATCAATTACTATCTTTGTTGAAATGTGTTCTTCCCGCCAATAAGTCATCCGTTTCTCAAATAAATTGTCATAGATTTATTATAGCTCTAACAGGATAAAGCTCGTAAATTAACACTCCAAACACCAACAAATTAATCACTTTTCTGGGTGCCAGAACTATTATTTATTTGATTGTGATTCTATATTACCCAATATTTATAATATCAAATATTTTGAGGTGAAATCAGTTTCATGGCTGACTGATCAATATAAAGTTCTGAGTGACAATTCAACTATAGTGAAGTCGTTATTGACCGAGCGAAGTGAGGTCTAAGATTCAAGTCGACGGTTTGTCGTTTCTCTTAATGTTTAAATGTTTATATGTTTTCGCCCCACTTGGATGTAATGAGCTGGTTTTCGTGCGTCATATGGAGGCCGAAAATGATTGTTTTCTGACCAGGCCGGTAAAAGTTTTACGGCCCTAGGGCTGTAAAATAACCTTGAAGTCAGCTGATTCTGATTTGATGTGAACGTGTTTACAAATGGTTATGAAACGGAATCAGTTTATGCTTCTAGAATTGAATAAGTATTCAGCAATAAGATACTATAATTTTAGTTGGATGAATAAATACAGATAAGATATATATTATAAACTATTCAAATTCGATTTCAGAGTAGGATAGAACTTCTAACCTAAAGTTCCGAAGTCAACGACAACAAGCATTGTTGACGTTGACATTCAGATGGCCAAATTTCAAGTGTGCTAAAACAGCTGACCAAAAACTTTTCATTATTTTCATTATTCAAGAATCAAAACATTATAATAATATCATCTTTTGTCATTTGGAAGAATAAAAAGTATAAACTCAACCTCTTACATAATTGACATACTCTTTTAGGTTATTTAGACATCAGAATAAAAAATAAAATATTGGACAATTCCTGATTTCAGATTACCTCAGATTTGCTAGAGCTATCACCTTCCTGTTTTGCTTCGGAAGTGCCTAATAAACAATATTCTCATATTTATATTGTTTATTTTTCTGTATGGCGAAAAACAACGTTCTCACCATGGGCAAAAATGTTTTTCCGGCTCTCAATCTTTTCTAGTCCTCGGCCTACGGCCTCGGACTTGAAACCCGATTTCGAGCCGGAAAAGTCTCATTTTCGGCCCTAGGTGCGAAATATACTATTATATGTTGCGCATTTACGGCGAAACGCGATAAAATATTTTCATAAAATTTGACATGTATGTTCCTTTTTGAATTGCGCGTCGACGTATATACAAGGTTTTTGGAAATTTTGCATTTCAAGGATAATATAAAAGGAAAAAGGAGCCTCCTTCATACGCCAATATTACCGTAAAAATCAGACTATAGAATTATTCATCATAAATCAGCTGTCTAGTGGACTATAATACTACCCGTTCAAAAACATCGAAGATCTTGAAAATGTGTCTTTCAATCAACGTTAGTAGACAGTTGACTATAATACTACCCGTTCAAAACATCGACATCTTGAAAATGTATCTTTCCATCAACGTTGTAGACAGTTGCAGCCAGACCTGATAACAGCGCTCACACTCACATTCCGGGACGACACGTCACGGTACGATATAGGACAGAAAGCTCTATGTTTATTTAGGATTTTTTCTAGACATTTTTAATTGATAAATTATTTATTAATTTTTGAGAAAACATAACAACATGTCAATGTAACTTACTGAGCGCGAGGTCTACTGTTCACAGAACTACTAGTAATAGCTGTGGAGAAAGATAAGAGAACAGCGATGCCGATTCTAGACCTTGCCACATCCTTCTATAGTGGATAGCTGATACCAGTATATCTGAAGCAATAATAAGTGTTCATTCTTGTTTAAAATAATCAAATCCGACAAGGACCTATATTTGACAATGTTCAATGATAAATTTTGTTTATATGAAATTGAAGTATTCTGTAAAATTAATTATATTCATTCAATTTTAAAAGACGATATGGCAAGTATGTAGTGCTAGAGAAGGATAGCGCTAATCTGCTTGTCGAATGATAGACAAGGATAGCACATTCTTTCTTTATTCAAAAAAATTTCTTTTCTTTATTCAAAAAAAAATAATTATACAATCAAATGCATTCCAAAAATCAAATACAATATTGTTTCCTAATTTCTAATATGTGTTCCCTATAGGCTACCCTGTGTGGGGACACTTGAATATATATAATAAATATTTATATACAAATTTAATATTATATCATGAAGAACATAATATTGAATATGGTATTATATTGAAATAAATCAATATGTCAATATTTATAATCATTCTTGCACACATTCATACGCACACACATTCACATATGCGCACACATTCATACGCACACACATTCACACATGCGCACAAACCACACACACACACACACACAACACACACACACACCAACCACACACACACTTCCACAAAAACTTAAAACTATGTACGGAGTGGGGCTGTTTTTTTTCATATTTAGTTCAATTTTATTCATAGTTAACGTTTCGTTTTTTTTCAAAGTGCTGATGTAATTAGACCATAAAGAATGCGTTTGAAGAAGAGACAGTGATTGAAATTTGATACTGTCGTACTGTTTACGCATACCGGACGGGATTGGTGAGTTCAATGATCTTTGATTGTTGCAGTGTTCATGTCGTGTAATGTGTAAATTATACTAAATTTAGACCTATCTAATTTAGTAAAAAAATCATTCGGGGTGTCTAGTTGTAAAATGAATTTCTTGATTTCTTTTCTAAATAACTGACGTGACGTTATTTTCCTTGTTGTTACTGGAAGTGAATGAATATTTTTTAGCTATGTATTTGAAGTGTCGTTCTGGAATGTTCTAATCTGGGTTTTGGGAGGTTAATGTCCTGTGAATTCCTGAGGTTTATTCTTTCTCTCATCTGTTGAATATCGAAATTATTTTCAGCTAAATCCAGAAATGTTTGAATAGAAAAGAATGTCTCACTGATAATATTGATAGTTCTCTGAAGAGCATCATTGAACTATATTGTTTAGGTTATTACAAATTATTTTTAATATATGTTTCTGACCAGTAATCACAGGTTTAATATGAACATTGTATGCACTCCCATAGCATATATCCATAATTTATTCTAGACCAATAATTGCATGGTATAATTGTAACAATACTTCTTGTGGACATAACTGTCTGAGGTAATAGAACTTCCTTATGTATACAAATAACTCATTTTTATCTTCTGTACATGATCTGACCAGTGAATACTATCCAATATGAGGCCCAGATATTTACTGTACGTGTTGTTTATAGTTCACAGTTACACAATAAATTATTCACCTGTGCGCACTCTAATTTATGGAAGTAAATACTAGTTACTCCTGATCGTGTTTTGAAGATTAAATTGTAGTATATTAGATTTGTCTGTGTTGATAGTTAATTATTTTCGCAAAACCACCACCTAAGGTGCTTAAGATCCATTTCTAATTTATTTTTAAGTTCTTGATGTGTTTTGGCCGAATAAAATATAACTGTATCGTCTGCAAAAGATGTAATCTTTCCCTGTAAGTCACATCCGTCAAATCGGTATAAAGACCAGGAATAAAGTACTTGATAACACTGATCCTTGAGGAATACCTATGGTAAGTCCCGGGTTCACTCAACGTATCGTTAATTCTGACCCTTTGACTCTATTAGATAGGTAGCATCTTAACCAATCATGGCAATTCCTCGTACCCTGATAAATCAACGTTTTTAGAAGCATGTTTTTATCAATTGCATCAAGCGTTAGATATATCAAGAAACAGAGCTGCACACTTATTATTAACACTAAAACTGTCATTATTTTGAAATGAGATTTTTATTGCCGCTTCTGTACTTTTCCTTCACGGAAACCATATGGTTATCACTAAAAAGTTATTATTTTAAAAAGTTTTCAAGTTAATCTTGAATATTTTTTCTAAAATCTTGGAAAAAACCGGTAAAAGTGAAATTGGGCGGAACTGATCTATGTTTTTACAATTTGGCTTTTTAGGAATAGGTATAACTACGCTGTGTTTGAACATGCTTGGGAATTTTCCTTTGGCAATACTTAGGTTAATTAGATCGGTTAATTTGTTCAAATAATTCATGTAAGTTTTTTTAATCATGCTTGTGCTTATCCCATCTACACCTGGCGAAGATTTTTTTTCAATTTCTTATTGTACTTGCTACTTCCTCCGGATTTGTAGGGTGGAGAAAAATTGAATTTGTTGGAGAATTGTATGGAAACCTTATTTTTGATATTCTAGCAGACTCTTCCCTAGTTTGCAATGTGGTTTGTTCTAATTCATCATTCATTTTATTCACAACATTTAGAAAATAAGAATTAACGAAGAAATTTTATTACTATCATGTATGCTATTTCCCTGCTCATCAACAATCAGTTTTAGTGGTTCTTTATTTTTTTTCAATCCTATTAACGCGTCAATTGTTTTCCACGTCTTTCTAATGTTTCCCTGGCTTTCTCTAAACAGTTTTGAATAATAATATTGTTTTCTTTCTCTCAGTTCATTACGTAAGTTATTTTTGAATGTATTGTATATTTGTTTTAAGTCGTCATTATTAGGTTGTTTGATAACATTCTTGTATAACTCATTTCTTAAGTTTATTTGCTTGATCAGATAACTATTATCCATGGCGACCTATATTTCTGTGTCAAGTTATTTTCTAAAAGAATTTTCTTGTGAATCTTTGATAGCGTTTTTTAAAATGTCAATGAAATTTTCCCATCCCTCATCAACTGATACTGCTGGTATTCTCTATCCCAATCAATCGATGATAAAATATTATTCAACTTCCGGTAATTGATTAGGCATATTTTTTATAATTGTATCTGCTTCTTCGTTGGATCTCTTCAATCCTTCAACTTTAAGTATGATTGTACTGTGATCAGTTATATCTAAATGTATATTTCTGGAATTAGATTAATTTTATTCAGTTTTGTTCTATTTTTGCCGGATTTTAAGTAAAGATGATCTATTAAAGAGTTGGAAAATCGGGACCTATGAGTGTAATCAGTATTGAGTGATTCAAATCCAAAACTATTCATCAAATTTTGTAATCGTCAATAATTCTGGTGTTCTGAAAAAGATCTATATTTATATCTCCCGTGAAAAAGAAAGGGACCTCATTGTTTTCGTTAATATTAAATATTTCTTCTAAGTACAAGGTTAATTCGTTAAGAAATATTTTGGGTGAGTTTGATTGCAACCTGTAAGCAGCCAACAACTGAAATTCAAAATTATTATATGAACAAGATATATGTACACAGTCCGCTGAAATAAAAACTATTGTCTTTGTTTTGAACGTTATCTCACTGCTTATATAAACCAAAGTTCCTCCTGCTCTGTAGTTATGATTGAAATTACCATGTACGGAATAGCCCTCTATATGATATAAGTCTATTTCATTCTCTAGTATCCATATTTCTGTCAAGACTATTATTAGCGGGTTGTTTTCTAATTTCCTCTTTGCACTAAGAATAAATCGAAATTACTTCGCAGACTGCGTATATTTGATGAATAATTAGTGTTTCTCTGCTACTTATCTCTGATGACATTTTTATTTACGGTACTGACACTGTTATTTTCTTGGTTACCTGGCTGCTTAGATGCACTTATCACGCTCAACTTTTTCACTTCTTCACTGTTCTTGAGTTCAATAACTGGTGTTCCGTCTTCTTTCCTAGCTAGAATCTTCCCTTCCTTGATCCAAATTTTGAAAGAATTTTTGAATTTGAATTTGAAATTTATGTGGAGTTACAATGTGTAGTAAAATAATATCGAGTGACCTGGCTGGCTCAGGTCTGCTGTCAGAGTTTTCAGGTCGCAACTGATCAATTTCAAGGCCTCTGACATGACCTAACGACTGCTTTTCAGGCAGCCGGGACCGACGACTTAACGTGTCCATCCGAAATACGATAAGGGAAACCAATGATAAGGGAGCCAGACTTCGGAATGATGAATGGAACATCAATGATTGAACAGAACAGAATGATTAACATCAATGTTAATCAAATACTGCCATTATAACGTGGACCTCAGTATAGTTCAATTCCATATTTGAAAATAATACTGATGTCCACGTTATAATGGCAGTGTTTCATTAGCAATGGTATTGCTATCCTTGTCTATCATCCAACATAGCGGATAGCGTTATCTCTTTCTCGCTTTACTCTGTTACCAGATCGTCTTACAACAATGTAGAATTAATAACTAATTAACAAAATATTTCATATCAGTTATGAAAATTCATCATCAAATTATTGAAAATATAATTTCATGCTAAATAAAATATAATTGATCATTTCAAACGAGAATGAGCAGTTGATTTTACATCAATAAACCTGTATCAGCTACCGTCTATTATAGAAGGCATTGACAAGACAGAGGATCGACAACGTTTCTCTTCTATCCTTTCTCCAGTTTTTCTCTATCCATTTTTGGTAGAGAGTTATTGGGGAGGATATTTTTAATATTCTTTCCGAAGAATGGACATTGATATGTCCAAAGCTCCGCCGTTTATGTAGATGCTTAACAAATAAATATCTATAGTTATTATATGACAATTACTTTTCATATCATATACAGTTCAATAATATTTTCTTAGTCTATATTATGTAAATTCATCTATAATTTGGCTGTATTGTAAGCTATTGTATATAAGTGTATAAGCCAGTATATTGTAATCTACATAAATAAAGTACTCAATCAATCAACAATCCACTGCCATTATAACGTGGACCTCACTATAGTCAACTCGAATGACGCTATTTCGAAACTCATCTGATAATGAATCAATTCATTAGTACATTCATCAATCGATTCATCAATTATTCACAATTCATCAGTTCATTCATCAATCGATTCATCAATCCACAATTAATCAGTTCATTCCTCAATCGATTCACTATAGACTGCATGCCCAATCAAATTTCGATTCTCTGCTACAATATTCTTTGATTAAGCACAATTTCAAGACATTTCAACATAATTTCAACTAAGACCTATGTCTGGCACGTCAGTTAACTACTAAGAGAGTTTCAAGCCAGAAAAAAAATTGAACAGACATTGTTGGCAATTTTATCTCTAGATCGAGCCTCGATTTCGCACAAATTGTAGCCACGCCAAATTGCCACAAAATGAATACAACACAACACACTAACAAGCTGGACCCAAGCCACAAATTTCAGACTGAAAAAATCTTGAAAAAAATTTGCTAAAGTCAGGATTGAAAGCAACGTCTGTTTGGACTGAAAGAGGAATATTGTTGGGAGTCAAAGAGAAATCTCTTGTTCACATTTTGATAGAACATCTAACAAGTCTCAAGTATGGTTTTAATTGGAAATATGGTTATTTGGAGAATTGGCTGTAGTGGGGTCCACGTTATAATGGCAGGATTCGATTAGGATTGGTGTTGCTGTCCTTGTCCATCATTCGACAAAGCAGATAGCGCTATCATTTTCTACCTTTGCTACTTAACCAGATCCTTATTAACACATTTAATTCCAATCATGAAGATGTATCATTGATCATTGAGCAATATATTTCCTTGTCCAAAAAAATATTATTATTGATAACTTTAAACAATAATGAACAGTTAATATAACATCAGATATACCGGTATCCACTATAGAAGGCAGTGGCAAGGCAGAGAGACGGCAACTCTGTTCTCATATTCTTTTCCACTGCCATTTTAACGTGGACCTCATCAAGAAGGAGTTGATCTATTCTAGAAACGGGATTTCGTTAAGGTTTTTGAAGAACAAGTTACAATGCCTCCTTGAATTATATCTACTGCATATTTTGTTGAAAGGAGAGTTGAATCTCATATTTAAGAAATAAAAAGGGAGAATTATAAACTGTATTTAATTGTGAAATGTCTTCCCGGCTACAAGTATGGCTTTCAAATTCAACCGTTGTGAACTGACGTCATCTAACTTAATGTCATAAGAACCTGTGAACAACTGCAGTAAGAATGCTCTCCCCCACCCTCTGTGGGCGTGACTTATCTCGACCAATCTAAGCCTGCTTTCACCTTCCAGTCAACTACCAATAGTATGGCTCCTTCTCACTTGTATATTCTATGCGTTAAGTTTACTAGTAATTCATATTCGTGTAAAATCCGAAGCCCAAGTTTAGAGTTGAATCAATAAATGGATATTCAAATTGTGACTTCTTCAATTTGTTTCAATTTTTCAATCATTATGATATATAATAATAAATAATAAATAAATAAAATAAAATATGAACCAAATTATAACCATCACGAATTAATTTATATTAACTAGATATTATTAAATAGATACTAGAAATGACTCATTTAGAGAAACAAACAGTCTAGTGTTGGCAAATAGACATGTCAGCCGACAAAACAAAACGAAACTTCAAAAAGATTTTGGTGTGAAAAATCAGGTGTAACCAAACTTGCAGCCAAAAAGCGAGTGACTGTCTCATCACATCTTCTTCTTCTTCTTCTTCTTCCCCTACTTCTTTTCTTCTTCCTCTCTTCTCTTGTTCTTATTCTCCTCCATCTCCTCATCATCTCATCTTACTTCTACTTGTCTCTCTCACTTTTTTATCTCCACCAGATCTTCTACACATTACAATTTCTTATCCTCTCTTTTTTCAACCCA